>NW_025110284.1:0-75793 GCF_011392965.1 Frieseomelitta varia | reverse complement strand
CCCAATTATGATTATTATGAAAATTGAATATACCATCCCTGGTAAAACTAGCTTACTAGAGTTTGCCCTGTTTATAAAATTCATTACATCTCATGAACGAAGACAGATAGAACATATATGACTTTTTTTCATTATTTTTATAGGCGTACAATCAGCTCTCGAAGTGGGTCCCACAAGTTACGAAACATCCTGTATATATATATATATATATATAAAATTTCCAAATTGAGCCGATTGATCCAAATTAAATTTTTGAGAATATTGAAGACGGCGTGTCGAATTAAAAAATGTGACTTGTCGTATTTTTACCGTATGATATTCCGTGCCTTACATTTTGTTTATTTTTGAGTTGGCCGAAAAGTAATTGCGTCTTTTTTTTCTAATAGATGGACATACGTGAGACTAACTTCGTTTTAAATTCGCAGATTCATCGTGTAATTTTGATATCTAATCTGTTCGAGTTTGTTTTAGAAAAAGAAAATGCACGAAAATCGTCGTTTTGTCTTTCGACGTCGATTTCGAAATGAAAAGTCAAAAAGGTCAAATTTTCGTCATGTTTCGCCATGTACTACCTTCGAAAAGGAAAAAAAAAAAAAATCGATGTGTCTGGCGAAGAAACGTCAAAATTACGGCAACGACAGTATTTTACTACCGAGAAGATATCAGACTTTTATGTCTAGAAAAAGATAAGAAATGCCGCCAAATCACGAAGTTGCCTAAAACGTGACAAATGTCGTAATCGAACAAAATGGTCGATATATTTTTATTTCTCATGAAAAGTTCACACACGAAAAAGAAAAACGCAGTTACTTTCTGGCCAACTCGATACATCGGATAATACTTTGTCTGGCACGACGCTCTGCGACGTTGAAACGAACGAAATCCACTCGCGGCGGATTCTCTCGAGCAACGTCAAGAATTAGAAAAGAAATATTTCCCGAAATATCCAGTTTGCGATGCCACGGGGCTTTTCTCTTTCGTTTGTAGCAGGATTCGTACGAAACACACGTTATACCGTGAAATATTGGGTGGGCCAGAAGTAGTTTCTTCTCGCTTGTTTTTTTTTTTTTTTTTTTTTAACAAAACATCAAGAAGAAATACAAGAAGAAGCTAATTTTATTAATTTGAAATTAAATTTAAGTTCAAACGTGATTTTCTCCATTACGTTTTAAAAAATTGTTTCTTTCAAGTATTGTCAGCAACGCCAGAGCCTTTAAGCAAATTAATAAAAAGATAATGAAAAAATTATTTATTTCTGTAAGGAAGTGGTTTTTGACCCACACTCTACTAGTAGCTCACGTTACATACCGAGACGGATAAAAGTCTCGGTTCTTCCATCCAACGAAACTGCAGAATCGATTCTATTGCTCTATGATTACGCATCGACTCGTCGTCGTCGTCGTCGTTCGCGCGCGTTTATTTGTAGATTTTCATTCAACGAGCACTCGCGTAGATACTGTTAAGCATTAACTGTAACTTATCGACGTACTTCCTCCACTACGCGTTTTCCACCGCTCATTGTTTTTTTTTCTTTTTTTTTTTCTCCTCGATGGCGAACGGCAACCAGTTATCGATTAACTATTATAGCAAATGAAGATGGAAAAAAGACATTATGCCGTGTTACGTCTGTCTCTTTTTCTCTCTCTTATGTGTGTGTGTGTGTGTATGTGTGCGTGTGTGTGTATGTACATACAATCGGTAGATTTATTATACAACTCCTTGTTCCACGCGTTCCAAACCGATTTTCGTAGCAATCGCAATTTAGCGAGAGCCTCGATCGTATCGTACCAGCCACAAGTTCGGTCGAAGTTAGTCCCTGCTCAAGGGTCCACAATTAGGATCAACAAAAAAGAAAAAAAAAGTGGTGACGCTTAAGTGAGGAGTGTCATGTTTCACGCTGCCTTCGGTAGGTCGGTAAGGTAGCGTGAAGCGTGTTAGTCCCAATTCCAAGAATTGGCGGAGGGGACAGCTTAAACGGAGAAAAGTGCGAACGCTCAACTGCGTATGTACCATTGTTTCCTAGGTGTTTCCAGGATTTTCGGAAATTCACGCAGCTGGTCGAGACCGACCGTGACTTTGCTAAATTCCTCGCCCGTTTCTTTTCTTTCCCATCCTGCGATCTCTATCGATATCTTTGCAAATTTCGAACGACGCCGACCGTCCACGTGTGTTTCCTCTGCTCGAACAATGGTTTGTCAGTTTCTCTTGTCTCTCTTCTTCTTTACGCCTTTTTTTCTTTTTCTTCTATTGACGCTTTTGACAAAATCAGCCAGTTTTGTTATTATTTATTACTGTCATGTTGGCAGCACGTTCCACGTAGGTCCCGCGACCGGCGGCGCGACGTGAGCTCTTCGTTGTGATTTGTTGCCACTTCGATTGTCGAGTAAATGAACGTACGTCATATGCATGGTCAGTATTCAATGAACGTAGGTCGCCGACGACGATTACTCATTCGCAAGTATTATCACTGCTAGACCGATTGTGCCGATGCGACGAAGCCTTTCGAGTTTTGAAAAAACGTGCGTTTATTGTGCCGCAAATTGCGTACGCCGGTACCGTTCTCTCTGTCTAATTTCCTCCTTTTTTTTCGATTAATCGTTTAATTATCTGGGTGCCCGTTGAAAAGATCGGTATCTGTATATTTTTTTTCTTTTAATCCGCACGAAGACGAGAATTCTGTTTTTCTACCGTAATAGAAGGAGTTTGAACGAGTTTAAAGGACAGAGAAGTTGAATTTTGGTCGTGATTTTCGAAAATTCGTAACGCTTGGTAAACGATACGTACATCCTTGATGCGTGTGCAACTATATACATGGATATTTATGCGTACAGAGTACACTTAATGAACTAAGCCACTTAAATGTCTTTTTTCAAATAACGATGCATAAAATATTTTTTTATTTAACGTGACTAGTATCGAAAATTAGTGACCAATACGTAACCAATACTTTTTTCCAAAGTCATTAATGTTTTTTCTTTTCATGCAACTATGTATTTTTTTTTATCACATTTATTATGATGTGTATATAGAGTCTTCCTACTAAAAAAAAAGGTCACAAATTATATAATACGAACGCTCTCGCGACGGTCACACTTGAAAGAAAAAACTTTTCGAAACATAATGAAAAAAATCATGTTTTATGAATTTGAATTTAATTTTAAAATAAAATAGAGTTTTTTTTTACATCTTGTAAAAAAAAAAACAGGTGGGAAGAAACTTTTGGCCCGTCCTAAATGTAAAAAAACATGATGTCCAAAAATTTAAGTTTTTCTTTCAGAGAATGATCGGTCATTTCGTATTGCCCTATTGGAAAACATTGCACACCAGATTTACAAAATCTGTTTCGTCTGTTCTTCTCGAGACGCAAAGATATTTGATACGAGTGAAAATTTTCTCCTTTCAGTGTCCGTATTATGCTAGCTTTAGAAACGCTGCTCTCACATTGAAGTTGTTTTTTCTCAGTTGGACTCGCGTGTCGATTTTCCACAATTAACTTTAGCTACAATATTTCCTTCATTTCTGTTGTTATTGACAGTTTTAGTCGTCGCACGTTTTTTCCACGACACTTTGACCAGTTTTACGAAAATTTTTCACCACCTTTTGCGTATGCGTATGTACTTTGTGACGGACAATTACGATTAGGTTACATTTGTACGCTCTGGAGCTGCTTCTCTCAAACTCTTCTGATCACTTTCACCAAAAAGTTGAATATCATATCGATCTTGTCTTGCGTTGAATTACTGACGAATTTCGATGCACCGATCGGGATTTCAAGCTGCTACAAGTGATGATCATTGATGATGTAACGAATAGTAAACATGTTTATTTACGTTTATCATTAGACTGTCGATCTTCGTGTCTCGGCCTGTGATCCCGATAGAGATAAATTTATACGTAAAACTCGAATCTTTCAAGATCACGTTCTCTACATATCTGAACGTACTTTTTTTAACGAGCTACACGACGCAGTAAAAAAAAAAAAAAAAAAAAAATACATGGTTGTATGAAAAAGAAAAAAATGACCTTGGAAGAAAAAAAAAGGTATTCTTATCTTTAGATATATATTGGTCACCGATTTTCGATACCATTCACGTTAGATAAAAGATATGTTTTACATCGTCGCAATTCGAAAAGATATTTAGTTAAAAACTAATGGATCACCCTGTATACATTGCATATACAACATGTACGTATGCATCGCGACAACAACGAGGATTCTCCGAGGAAGTAATTGTTGGTTGGAACACTGCGTGTAGGTAGCCGCCTGTCCCAAGGAAGGCGCAGCCCTCGAACCTTTTTTTTTTGCCAACGGATATTACAGAATAGTTTGCCATAGTATGTATCAGCTCCGTCAAACGAGCACCGTGCACGTACTTACAGAAAACATACGCGAACCAGTTGTGGCGGTAGAATGAATGTCTAGCGGAGTGCACGTGACCCGAGAGCAGCCAATAGGCCGAGACCCATTCAACGTTGCTTTAGCTGCAGTATAACCTATCTGTATACGTACACTTCTACGTACATATATCGTGTCTTATGCTTGCTACTTACTCGGCGCTCGGCACACACGCATTTCCAACTCAGAGACAAACCTGATGGCCGATCACGCGGATTTTTATCCGTGATACTTACACAATTCATGCGATTTCTTCGACTAGACTCGATGTCGTCGATTGTCCCATTGCTCACCTCCTCGTCCTCTCTTTATCGATTCGTACTTTAGACGAACGAGTTAGTTTGTCAGCCAGCAGTCACCGACAAAACTTTCGCTCGCACTTCGTTCTAGCTAACTCTCAACTACAGAGATAACCAGGCTCGTTCGTTTCAATGAAACTGTATTATCTCGCGAGCAAGCCAATTACATCGTTGCGTTTAGGCACGTAAAGACGCGCGCGAAATGTATAGGTAATATAGGGTGGAGTAAAGTTTCTTCTCACTTTTTTTTTTTTATTAAATTTTATTAAATTTTTTTAAATAAAATATTTAAAATTATTTGTCTTTAACATATCGAAAATTTCTTAAATATTTTTAATAAAATATAAGGAAAACGTAATTTTATTAATTTTAAATTAAATTCAAGCTCAAATGACTGTGACTTTTTTTCATGTGTTTTAAAAATTATTTCTTTCAAATGTTGACTGCCAAAACGTTCGCAAATTTGTGCTCTTTTCTTAGTAGGAAGTGATTTCTGGCTCGCTCGATATATAGTGGGTATCATGACAGTTTTATCGTACAGTTTTGCAATAGACGATACACACGTGATGATGAGCAAACACTGAACACAGACGTGAGAATTTTTACACTAGAACTATCAAAGACTAACGTGTAATATTTGAAGAAAGAAAATTGTAGAAATTCACAATTTCGTATGTAAAAACGCTCTTAAAATTTCTTAGTTACAATTAAATTCCATTGCAGTCTTGAAGATTGAATGATTCTCCTCTACATCGATCCCTTAAAATTAACTGTGCGATTTTCTATCGTCGATTTTATTGAACTTGGAAAGTTAGGCAAATATTCAAGAAATCTTAACATTTCATATAATGCCAATGTTCAGAGTTCAATAAAATGACAAAAGAAAAACTGTACAGCAAGATTTAACCACTTGCGCTGGCAACTGATTGCGTACCATAACGAGTGACCGAAACCGTATACAATAATTCGTCGCTTTCTTTTTGAACTCGTCCGTATAATATCACTGAATAGAAATTATTGAGAAGTAATAAATTTATTATTTGTTTATATATACCTGTGTATTTGGTTATACTTAAATATATTTAAAGCTGAGAAAATATTGCAATTTTTGGGACAAAAAATTCTCGACGTGCGTGGCACGTCATTGCAGCGCAAGAGGTTAACTTGCGCTGGCAACTGATTACGGACCATAACGAGTGACCAAACCGTATACAATTCGTTGCTATTTTTTTGAAACTTGTCGGTATGACATCACTGGATAGAAATTATTGAGAAGTAATAAATTTATTATTTGTTTATATATACCTGTGTATTTGGTTATACTTAAATATATTTAAAACTGAGAAAATATTGCAATTTTGGGACAAAAAATTGTCGACGTGCGTGGCACGTCATTGCAGCGCAAGAGGTTAACTTGCGCTGGCAACTGATTACGGACCATAACGAGTGACCAAACCGTATACAATTCGTTGCTATTTTTTTGAAACTTGTCGGTATGACATCACTGGATAGAAATTATTGAGAAGTAATAAATTTATTATTTGTTTATATATACCTGTGTATTTGGTTATACTTAAATATATTTAAAACTGAGAAAATATTGCAATTTTGGGACAAAAAATTGTCGACGTGCGTGGCACGTCATTGCAGCGCAAGAGGTTAACTTGCGCTGGCAACTGATTACGGACCATAACGAGTGACCAAACCGTATACAATAATTCGTCGCTATGTTTTTTAAACTTGTCGGTAGACATCATTGCATAGAAATTATCGAGAACTAATAAATTTGTCATTTGTTTTGCTTATTTCGTTTCACTTGAATATACTTAAAACCGAGGAAATATTACAATTTTGTGACAAAAAATTGTCGACGTGCGTGGCACGTCATTCCAGCGCAAGAGGTTAATAAGACATGTACAGTTCCGGTAAAATTATTGATCGCGAATCGGGTCGAGTGAAATGTTACTCTACACGTAATGACAAAAAGAGATGCGCGCGAACGCGTGTAAACCTGTGCGTTCTCGCAATAATAATACTTTACTTATTTATAACCATTTTATAAAAATCAATATACAATGTTACACTGCAAATAGCGAATATCTGATACGCAGTTTTTCTCTCGTACTCAATTAAGCTACATTTTTTTCCCATAGTATATCGACGATAATTAATATACAGCGAGCCGCGAAATTTGCAAAATAAACGTGAACATAACTACGTGTTATGTTCGTGCGATCGAAAGAACGCGCGACAGTGTCGTGCACACCTTTTCTGTTGTTATTTAATTAATAAGAACAATTTGATTTTTCATTAGTGTACAATATATTTTATTTCACAAGTCTGCCCGTGTCTCTGAAACAACGACATTTTTCGTTGCAGTTTCGACCAAAAACGAACGAATTCCGTACGATTTTTGCCCATTCGCATCATAAGCTCAATTTTCGCGATCGTTGTCACTAGAACGTTTGTATACGCGCAATTTTCTGGTGAGCAAAACAATTAGTCTACTCTTCCTGTCGTTGTTCCAAGATGGTATATAGGGTGATTCACGTAATTTGCACACCTGAAATAACTTTTAAATGGTGCAACAATACACTTTTAAATTAAGTACTAATATCTTTGAAATTTCTTCTTTCTTATGTAATTTTTATTCTATATCTTTGTTTCTTTTTCTTTTCTTATTACGGAGCACTGAACTTTTATGCAACGACGTGTGTGCAAATTATTGAAATGTGAATTTTCTTTTACTTCTTGAAATTTTTCTATTATACGTAAATACAATGAAAGAAAAATTGGTGATGACAATTGTTATTCGTTATAGCTTGCCATGCGAATGGATTTTATCCCATTCGCGTCGATCTAACGAGCGCGTCGACGAATTTGCTTAACGATAGGAAAACTGTCGTTCGCCGATCTGTCATTGCGATTAATATCGGACTGGGAAAGTTCACCCCCTGCTTTCACGCGTATCGAATTTCTAAGAAACCCTTTTCGTGTCTTGCGACTCGTGCAGAGTCAGAACACAGAGGGGCGACAGAGAGAGAGAGAGAGAGAGAGAGAGAGAGAGAGAGAGAGAGAGAGAGAGAGAGAGAAAGAAAGAGGGCTATCCACTATCCACGTGAAGTCCCATAACGAGGTTACGCCATTCATCGACAGCGCACGAAAGTCTATGAAGGGGAATGCAGAAGGGGAGTCGAGTCACTAGTCATTACACAAGCTAGTGGCGCAGTGTACCTCCTCATTGATGAAGTCTTTGCCGGACGTGTTCCATCTCTCACGGAGAATTCTCTCCCGAATGGAATTCGTATGAAAACGACCTCTCAATAACAGATTATTTCTCAAGATTTGCCGATTGATAACACGGCCATCGATAATCAAATAACGGAATATCCGAACCATCGACGAGGAATCCTTGCATACAGTGCTCAAATGTACAGGATGATTCACGTAACTTGCACGCCTGAAGTGAACTTTCAAATCATGCGTCTGAATGAAAAAATTGTTTAACAGAGTGTACAGTAAGTTGTGTATGGTTTTAACCTTTTTTTGTTTCCAATCTTTTGTCCCAAAAAATTTTCAATATTTTCTCAGTTTCAAGTATATTTAAGCACAACCAACAGGAAAAACAAATAACAAACTTGTTACTTCTCAATCATTTCTATTCGGTGGTATCGTACGAATTGTTGTATACGGTACGGTCGCTCGTTATGGTCCGCAATCAGTTGCCAGCGCAGGTGGTTAAGGGAGGCAAAAGTACGACGTGTCAATTTTGTATTCGACTTTTCTATTAAATAATTTTTCATTAAACGTACAATTTAAAAGTTACTTGAGACGTGCAAATTACGTGAATCACCCTGTATATGTGAGTGTATATGTATATTTATTGTATGACACACGACCACTACCGGGTATTTTATTTTTTTTTTCTTTTTTTTTTGCACCTTGGATGTTTTCTCAATCTCATGTCATTTATTCGAGAAGAAAGATATAACGATACTGGAAAGAGTAACAAATTTCTTCATTCTGCAATTATCAATTGCCAATTGTCTCGTTTTATCAAACAACTCTTTTTTATCAAGAGCGGTTTGCATGAAAGAATCTCACTCTTTATCGTTGCTGTTGAGTGTTTATCGAGTCTACGTTCAAGATAATCTAGCGAGACGATTCAGGAAAAGCGTTTTCGGCGCTTGTTTTTGGTAAAGAAGCTCGTTGTCAGAAATATGGAGGAAATGCTTCTACGCCAATGAGATGCACGAACTGTACTATGTATACACGCGCGCGTGTAAATATACACGTAGGTAGATCCCGTGCCTGCCTCTGTGTGCACACGCGTGCACTGGATCTCTTTTTCTCTCTATCAGTTTCCTACGCCGTAGTTAGTTGCATACTTGCGCGTGGATTGTGTGCAGTCCAGGGATCTTTTGTTGGAAAATTTGGCCCGGCAAGTCTCGCTCGTCGAAAAGTATATCGAATTAACGTATATTTAAATTACATTTGAAATGAAAGCACATCATTTAATTATTTGTTATAAATATATTTATTATATATTTATAATATTATATTAATATAAATATATTTATATGTAAATATTTGGTAAATATTATATATATATTATATACTAGCTTAACGTATAATTAAATTACATTTAAAATGAAAGCATATCATTTGATTATTTGCTATAAATATATTTATAATATTATATTAATATAATTATATTATATTTGTAATATTACATTAATATAATTATATTTATATGTAAATATTTGATAAATATTATATATATTATATACTAGCTTAACGTGTATTTAAATTACATTTAAAATGAAAGCATATTATTTAATTATTTATTATAAATATATATTTATTATTTATTATAAATATATATTATAATTATATATATTTATATTATATTAATATAAGTATATATATATCTAAATATATATATACCTATAATATATTAATATAATTATATTGTTAAATATATATATATATATTTAACAAATATATAAATATATATGGTGATTACTATCGTTTCTCGTGTGAGGCTAGTATATAATACTACACAGGACACTGTATATGCATGCATTCGTGCCTGTGCACGATGCTACTCGCGTAGTAAATATAGAGTGCACGTATATGCACAAGACGCAAGTGTGTGTGACGCACGAGCCTTTTACAAACGCTTACGCACGGGATACGAGAGGCTACTGTTACGCCAGATGTCTGCTATGTGTGCCTACGAGGCATGCGTAGATTTGAACGCGGACGATCATGACACTTGACAAAAAGCAAGTGTCCTCGCATGGAGATATTTGAAAAATGAACGTCCCTCTTGCACGATTTCTTTTCTGCTCATCTTTCTCCTTCTCCTTTGCTCCTTTCCTTTTCTTCTGCCGCTTGCAAGCTATGATGACATATTTACATATTCGCATCTCTGCACGTATCTCGGGAAATTTTGTTCTACTCGCTTGTCGCTTGTCGCATCGTTGTATTTCACGCGTATTTATATCGTGCTGTTTTGCCATTGAGCTGAGCAATTTGACATTCAATTTGTGCTATCTGGAGCGCAGATCTATAGTCGTTGATGTAACAATCTCGGTGTAATTATATTCGATGTATCAAATCTCGAACGTGTACGATATCGCGGTAGAATTTTATTGTTTAGTTAAAGAAGGTGGAGGTGAATAACAATGGCAGTAATGGCAATAATTGATGCAACTGAGAGCGATAAGAGCACAACGTACGTTACTATGTACATACTGTCTCGATACTGCTCATTCTGATTCGCGCGTGTTGTATCATTCGAAGGCTTTGAACGATGAATAATATGATGTTGACATAGATGTTGCTACGTCTAGCAAATGATCATCTCTTGCAAGCAGTTTGAATAACTTGAGCAAACATTCGTAATTTACGTATAGTTGGCAGATGCAGCCAGAGAATATATCGTGAAATATCATTTTGTCGATCTAATTTTCGTCGCCGAGATTATAAACAGACAAATGTCGATAAATCGTGCATTAAAAAAAAAAATTAAGCACTGGAGTTTCTCACTTTGGCAAATCAACATTCCCATCGTGGAAATATTTGAATAGCTCTTATTTGATATTACACTGGAGCAGCGGTTCTCAACCTGTGTTACGCGAAAATAATATTAATAATGGCGCGGAGAACACCAAATGAAAAAAAAAAAGAGTTAAAACAAAAACACGTAAACGAAGTTATAGAGTTTTGATTCACAAAGGGAGACTTATGCCGTTTTTATTTGTTTTGAGTCTGTGTTACAGAAAAATTGAAACAAATTGTAAAATGTAAAATCAAAAGTAAAAGCCTACAAGTGTCATTGGGTCAATTTGAATCGTTTGATTATTTATTCGCCGACCTAAGAAAATCGAGAAAGAAAAAGCCATTCCTCCCTTTCTTGAAGAATGGGTGAGAGTTTATGAGAGGAGAGGCTGCTCGTAAATGAAAAGCATAATCAAGGAGTACGAGAGAGAAAAAAAAGATTGGGAACCGCTGCACTAGAGCATCGACGTTCGAACTTTTACCACTGACAATTCGGTCTTCGTTCTTCATTTTAAACGACGTTTGTCTAAAATAATATGTCAAATTCTACAATATCAACCAAGGATAAAACAAGGCGGGAGGTGTTGAAATTCGCGTTGGAGGAATATATATCATAACTTCTACGCGATTAAATTTACCGTTAAAACGCCTCAAGTCCTTCGTTGATAACTGTGAGTCACGAGTGGGCACGGATTGCTCGGTTTCATTTGAATTTTTATCTTGCAACTCGCAATTAACAATACGCAACGTAAGTAATGATTAAACTTAACAAAAAATATCCTATGATCGTTGGTTGACGTACATATCACGTTTATGTATAGTCACTTCTTATACGTTTGTATGGATGCGTCGTCCTTTTTTTTTTTTTGTTATAAAGTGCTCCATTTGCTACTTGCGCGTGTATTTCGAATTTTATCAAGCTATCGATCATCATTTAACACCGACGAATCAGTACGCGCCGTTTGGTCATCACACGGGGTGGATAAAAATTACCGGGACTGCCACGAACGATGATTTTGGATGGTACATTTATTTTTCATACATATCAATTTGTAGATAATAAATACATACGCACGCGTTGAGAAAGGAAACGAACGTTCATCGATACTGCGATACTCGGAGGAAAAAAGAATTCTAAAAGGAACATAATGCACCGTTCTTTAAAACAGAAGACCGAGGAGGAACACACGGGCAGACGCGCATACACACACACACACACACACACACACACACACACACACACACACACACACACACACACACACACACACACACACACACACATACAGAGGCACGGAGGAATTCCTTGAAACGAAGCCACGGGTTCGTGGAGAGCGTGACGACGGTCCTGAGGCTACAGTCCGTCGGTGGTGTAACGCGCTCGCTAGTGTGCGTAGGTGTGCGCTCCGGGTTAGAGGCTTTTACACGTACACACGAGAGAGCTGGTCGTAACCATCTCTGTGAGGAGAGGAGACGGCTTTGCACGGAGCAGGCTTGGTTGGTGTGCGAGCAAGCCAGTCACAGAGTCCGTGAAGTAGCTGCGCGCGCGCGCTCGCGCACGCCGTTCTGGCTCGTTCGAACGATTCCGCCGTTCGTCGTGTTCGTGTATACGCGACCATGCACATGCACGTGTGTGCAGGCATGCCTGTACGCCTGTACGCGGTCGACAAGATACGGAGGAAGACGAGGAGAAGAAGGTAATACGTAGTGGCAGTGGTGGCGATAACGGTAGCAACAGCGACGGTGGTGGCGACCAAGACGAAGACGAAGACGAAGACGAAGACGAAGACGAAGACGAAGACGAAGACGAAGACGAAGACGAGGACGAAGACGACGACGAGGACGAAGACGACGTAGACGAAAACGACGACGACGAAGACGACGACGGCGACAACAACGACAACGAGGACGACGATAGGTAGCGGTGGTAGTGCTGTTGATGTTTGGCGGCGGTGGTGGTAGTGGTGGTGGTGGTGGCGGCGGCAGTGACAGTGGTGGTAGTGGGGTAGTGATGGTGGTGGTAATAGTAGTAATGGTAGTATAGTAATGGAGTGTGTGCGTGATGACTGGTTGGTTATATAGCACGACAAGTCGCAGGCAGTTCAGTTGAGCAACCGAGCCTGAGCCCATATGTGTGCATGCGATGAAAAAGAGCGAGGCGAGAAGAAAGAGTGAGGGAGAGGCGCGCGTGTGTGGTTCGAGTGAAAAAGAAAGAGAAACCCGAGTATAAAACACGTATACTCTCTTGAGAGGGAAGATGTCAATAATTCGGTGGTACTGTGATTTGCGGTTCTTCGAATTATGGTAAATAAAAATACATATATATAAATATATATGGTGAAGTGAAGTACACGCAATCGACGACGACGTCACGGCCGTGTCTTGGTATTGTAGTCTAGTCGCCATCTCTTCCCGGTCGGTCGGTCTACTGTGACGGATTTTCGTGATGCGAGTGCATGCACGTTCGCTCGACGGAAAGAATCGACGACGGAAATTACAGCAGTGGCAAAGGTGATAGAAACCTCGACTCGTAGCGACGCGACGTCGGTGTCGATACGTCCCGGGATTTGGAGTCGATTCTTACGTTGATCGTCGATACTCGTGGTATATAGGCAACACGGTGGTGTTGTAGCACGACGAAGACGAAAACGAAGACGACGACGACGACGACGACGGCGACACACCGCACACCACACACCACACACCACACACCACACACCACAACGACGGTGGCATTCGCAGCCCTGGTGTATATACTGGTGTTGCTACGCGTGCGCGTATGAAGTCGCTTCGCGAGAATCTTCTTTCGTGTGCGTGCTATTCGTTTGCTCGCTCGCTCACACCCGCCTGCTCGTGAGCTTCCTTGTGGGAACGTAGTGCGTACGGTGGAGCATGTGTACGTGCCAATGTGTATGTATACACGTGCGGGAACCTCTTGCACCGTGTGTCAGTAACTCTCGATGCTCGTGGTGGAAGTAAGTGAGGTAGTTTCATCGCTGTCACGAGCATCCACTACCTGCCCCTAGGAGTATTACTACACGCGATGCCTATATATCGTTTCTCGTCTATTTATACACGACGACCATACACGACTCATACACTCATGCTCAGCACACACCTCCCTCACCTTTCCTTAGTCACTGCTTTAATCTTCTTTTTCTTCCTTTCACATTCTCTCGCTCGCTCATTCTCGTTCTCTCTCTCTCCCTCCCTCCCTCCCTCCCTCCCCCAACTTTCCTTCCCCTCTCTCACTTTCTCTCTTTCCTCCTTTCTCGTAGCTTCTCCGTCTCCCGCTCGCGTTCTCTCTGTCGCCCCACCAGGCAACTCTCTCTCTCTCTCTCTCTCTCCCCTTTCGTATCGGCTCCCTTTCTCCCGACCCCTCGCCCCGCGTCTTTCTCTTCTTCTGCCCGTTCCCTCTCCTCGTGACGACATCCACGAACTAGCGAGCGACTCGGCTCGGCTCGAGGCGACTCGAGCCGAGAGAGCCGCGCGCACCGACGTATATCCGTGATACACCCTCGTATCCGTGCTTACGTACACGCGGAATGTGCCGCCAAGAATTCTCTCTCACAATGGATTTGCTGTGTTAGTGAGTAGTAGAACGGTGTGTGGTGTCGCCCCGCGTTAGTTTATCCCGAGTGCGAGACGACCGAAAGAGACGCTTACCCAGAACGACACGACCGAGAGACGAGTGTACGAATACGACTACGAGTACGATTACTACGACCGACGAGAACGACGAGAACGACGAGTACGACGACGACCAAAACCAAGGAGACAACGAACAGAAAGAACGTGCCCGTTCGGACTTAACTCACGAGTCAAGATGGAGCTAGTAGACGGCGGTACGTGCATTTCGCGAATTTAGTGCGATTTTTAGCGAGAACCGTGCGGCTAGCAAAGTACGCCATGTAAAGGCCCGTGGTCTCCTCACCATCCATCTCTCCTCGCGTTTGTTTGTTACGCGTTACTCGTTACTCGTGCTTCGTTATCTTCGCGTCCCTGGCTCGTTCGCATCTCTGTCACAACAGATTTTCGAATCTGTTATTTCTGTTGGGATTCGACTCGCCTGCTAGGCCACAGGCTCGTCCATAACCTTTCGCTGTCCGTTACGCGAAATACGGTTATCCGTGAATTTGATCGGTTGCTTTGTATATACGTACGTGTACACGTACGTACGCGCACGTACAAAAATTTTCTCGCTTTGCTACATTCACCTTCGGGCTTTTCGTTAACGCTTCACCCGGCGGGACGTTTGAAATGACAGTTGCGCGCGAGAGACGTTATTTATTAGAACTGTCACATTGTAGAAGTTCTACAAGTGATTGTACAATTTTATCATTGTACTAATTCAATTTCACTGTTGTAATTTTGTTAGCACTCTTCCGGCGGAACGTTTGAAATGACAGTTGCCTGTATGAAACATGTATTATCTGTTTGAACCGTCGTTACGGAAGTTTCATGAATAATTTTATTATTTTAACGCTACAATAACCGAATCCGTCATTACGATTTCGGACTTTCGTTTTTTACAAGCTTTTTGTGCTTAAAAAACACGGATGTTCTTGGTAATCAAAATTGATATTAATTTTTATTTGGACAGAAACACAATTGCACAAATCTATTTGTTTTAATTACCATTTGAATTACAGTGACATATGTAGAATATTTTGATAGATATTTTCATTTATTTATTTGTTTATGTTAATCTTTTTGGGTATCCAAAATCAAATACATATATATGTGTATACACACACACACATGTGACGCTCGTCGTGAATGTGTCGAAGTATTCATGCCATTGTTGAACACGTTTACAAAATTACGAATAGCGTTCGCACATAATATACAGGGTGTTCACGAATTTACTGTTCAGTGTTTTTTCTCGTAAACTGTAAATGCTTTGGAAAAATGAAAGAGGACAGACTTCTGCTGTCTTTTATAAACAGCGTAATGGTTTGTAAAAATTTTTCTTGAGAATCGAAGGTGACTTTTAATCTTTCAAAATGAATTTAAATTTTTTTTTATACGTTACGCGAAAGCGGACATGAAGATGCATCATTCAATGACTTACACAAATTCAAGAAGAATGCATACTTATATTTCAACACGAATATTTCGTATTCTACGCTTTTGATGGTTTTTTTGCTGTGACTGGGTTTATATTATTACCTACTATCAGAGTAGAAAACATATAATTATTCTATAAAAGAGTAAAAAACGTATGAGACATGTAACTGCTAAACATAAAAGAATGCAAAATATATGGCCAACGATACGTGCTATTTATGACATGGATTTATGCTCCAGCGTGTCAAATTTTTAGACATTTTTCGCATGCCTGAAATATAGAGTATTCAGAGAATCTACGACCAGACCTCCCCATAAATCTCGAGTGCGAGGAGTTTTTTCCACAGAATAGCAATTACCGCATCGTAAACGTTTACGATACACCATCTTCTAATATATACGAAAAACACATATTGTCCACGCAATATATAGGGTGAGCCAAAAATCATTTCTTACTAAAATAAATTCGTAATTTTTTTACTGTATGCCTTTTTTTTTAATTGTTTAAAGAAATAATTTTTAAACATAATGAAAAAGTCATCATGTTTGAACTTAAATTTAATTGAATTAATTTTTTTTTACATTTTGATTGCGAAGAAACTGTTTACTCACCCTGTACAATATCCGAACTGTTAAAGCCACCGAATGACACATCATTCGAATTCGTCTTCATATTCACTTTCACGCGATACAAGCAAAAAAATACAGCGTTCCAAAGGATTGAAGGTTCACGTTCAATTCTCGAAAAACAATTGGACATGCAAAACAATTTCCATGTGCCATTGCATCGCGTACGAAGAACAATACAATTTTGTCCCGTTATCCCTTTGTTCGATAGCATTTGCCGGTTATGAGAAAGAAAAAAAAAAAAACAGTTGACAGTAAATTCAGTGAACACCCGGTATATATCGGTTTCGCGCGGTACGATTGATCATGCTGCGGTGGGAACACCTGAATGAAAAGTAACTATCCCCGGTGGCTTGTGACGATAATTAAACAAGATGGCTCTCCGAATGCAACCGGCAGCCAAGGATTGTCAATTCGCCGCGATTGTTAACGGGTGTCAAGCTCCAGTGAGTGTCGCGTGCGTTTCTCTCTCTTTCTCTCTCTTTCTCTCTCTTTCTCTGTTTCCAATTTATGTCCACCAGGCAAGATTTCTTCTCGCTCGTGCACACCTGCGGCATACTGTACGCAGTATGCAGCGTTTTTGAATGTTGGTGGAGCGTTGCGTCAAATCGGCTCGCTGTAATTACGTCAGATTTCGTGCAGTGCATCTTCGTCTTACAATTAGTCTAACAGAGCAACACCGTCGGCAAAACACCATCCGAGTTTCTCTTGTTTCTATCAATTTATCGACAAACTATTTTTTATCGGCACGATACGAATATGGGGGGTAAAATGCGTTACGTGATTGCTCCCTCGATAAGTCAGCTCATTGTTACGTATTGTTTTGTCCGCTGGTTGTCTATCAGGTATTTTGGAATGTACCGTGTTTCGGAATTGTTAGAAAAGTATTGTTACTTAAGTCCACCACAACCCCTCTACCGATTCTTGGAATCGAGACTATCTCACTCGACGCTACCTTACCGACCAACCAAGGGCAACGTGAAACACGACCTTGCACAATTGACAGCGAGTGATATATTTCGGCACAATTCGCAGAATACACCTCCTATTCCACCGCTTATTTCGACGCAATGTAAACAGTCTTGATCGGTTAGCTGGTTTCGCGCCTTCGAGAGATACTAGTCTGACGATATTGGTTTCGTTTTCTAATGTTATATACATATGTAGTTGCTTGCGTGTTCCGTTTTGAACGTGAAGTAACACGCGTGAAGCGTTGGTTGGTGTCACTCTCTGTTCGGTTACGCGTTCACGTATATACAGGGTGGTACAATCCGAATAGAAGGTGAAAGAAACGGGAGTCGAGAAGAAGGAATGAAATTTTTTCGTTAAAGTCCTCCTTTTTGGTGAAAATTTGTCAAGTAGTCTTGAATTTAGCTGATTTTTAGTTACGGAGGTGGATAATTGACAGGTTATTCTACGTGCGAAAAAAATGGCGATTCTATGTAAAAAAAAAAAACCGTGTCGAGAAGAAGAAATAAAATTTTTTTTGTTTCCGCGAAAATTGCATTTGAAAATTGGTCAAGCACACCTAAATTTAGCTTCAGCCTGGACGTGACAGAGAAGAATAATTAAGAGAAGGTTATTCTACGTGCGAAAATAAGTGAAGAACAAAATTCGTTGTTCGAGAGAGTCGAGCTTGAAAATTTATTGAATACACGCGTGTTAAGGCAGTTTTTAACGAGATAATAAACATACTCGAAGCCTACTTTCTTGAAAATGACTCGAGTATACTTGACAAATTTCTAGATCTTTTCGATCTTCTCGAGAAACATAGGCTCTGATACAAAATAATTTTATTCTTTCCTTTCGACTCGTTTTCGCTTCGATTTCACTCGATTGCTGGGACGCCCTGTATACATACATGTGTACATATCTGTATGCATGTATCTCGAACGGAATCGTTGGAATTGGCGGTCAATTGGCTGACACCGGGTATCGTAAGTCTCGAGCAAGCGTCAAGAAGAAAATATATCGCGATATTATTATTGGTATTTCGTTCGTAAACGATGCTGTCTCGATCGTTACGGAAATACCTTACTTGCCGCCGCCAACATAATTTGGATAAGATGAGATTAGTAGTTGGTTAGAATTGTTACGTCATCGTATTGGGGGAGGGGGGTGCCTGTCGGTAGAGAGAAATTCCAAAGAAACAAAAGACGAACTCGACGTGCAATTTGACACGTGTGATTTATGTACGTACCGTAAGACGGAGCCGGCTAACTGGCGATCCTTGCCCCTACTTTCCTGACCGCTAGCGCTACCCCCACCACTGCATTGATCTATTCACTATATTGAAATTTTCTCGACGCGCGCGAGCCCCACTTTCTCAGTCTGTTTGTTTCCCTACTGAGCAGTGGAGGGGGTAGCGCTAGCAACGAGGAAAGTAGGGGCACCGGCTCGTGGGCCGCCAGTTAGCCGACTCTGCCGTAAGACGTGAGGCATAAATACTGATCGAACCGAATCAAGGCAAAGACTATTGGCTGCCTATTGGCGTCGGTCACGTAGTGTCACGATAATTTTGTACCATGGCGGAGTACGTTCTTGCTTGGTCTACAAATTCTCTTTGTTGTTTGCAGGGAAGAGCAAACTAACCATAGCAATGGCAATGAAAAATTGTCGACAATTTAAATCGATACAAGAAGATCGTATAACGATCCACTTGGTCTCGTTTTAAAGCACGAAGCTTGCACTTTGACGGTCGTCGAATTTGTTCCTTTCGAAAATGATTTTCCATCACGTAACGGCTGGTGGATTTTGTCTGTTTCCAATTTGACGTTGATCGGATACACGTGCTTGCCGTTTCTAAAAGCGAACGAAAGTTCAAAGTTGATCCGCACAATCGTTGATAAGATTGCAAGAATGCACACGTGCGTCGTTGCGCGCTTGCTTTTAGTCTACCGTGCAGCGTTCCTTAGAAGCGTAACGCGATCTTCGAACGCTCTTTAATCGTCTCGGTTCCCGTTGACACGACGATCGCTGATAACGATGCGATTTTTTGATCGATTCGACTGCATTCACGTGGCATTTTTTTTCTTCTTCTTTTTGCAGAGTATTTTTCTCTGCACTTTTCGCAAAATTTTGCCGATGGTTGTCCGCCGAAGCTTCGCGATAACAGATGGTAATCGTTGCGTCATTTTTACGACAATGGACGATTGATTTCGATACAATTATGCTGTTTTTCTTGCTTATATCTGTAGAGTGGGTAAAACATCACTTTCCACTAAAATAAATCCGTAATGTCTTTGTTACATGTCTCATTTTCAATTTTTGAAAGAAATAATTTTTAAAACGTAATGGAAAGCTCACGTTTAAGCTTGAGTTTAATGTAAAATTAAAACAAAATTGATTCCTCCTTATATTTTGATGTTTTATTAAAAAAAAAAAAAAAAAAAATAGGTTGGAAGAAATTTTTGGCCCACCCTGTAGATACGGTATGCGCGTTGAGTTATCACTTCGTTCGAGTACGATTCGAGCACGAGATTGAAATTGAGCTGTCGAACGTTATCTCGTTACGAATGATAAAATACAAGTTGTTTTATCATTTGTTACACCAAAAACTTGTTTTATTATTTGCCCGAGTGCAGCAGTGGTTTTGCAGAACGTTCCAATTTCCTTGTAAGTCACTTTAGCGAGTTTATTATAAACGGCAGCGAGAAAAAAAATTGTCCGCCATAAGCGCGAGAAAAACAGAGTTATTCGTAATAGAAACGTTCACCGAGATTCCTTGAACGATATTTCATAATTATAAATATATTTTCATAGTTATGAATTATGAATTATATGTATATTTTACAGCATATACTTTCAGTTATATATAGTATTTCATAGCATATACTTTCAATTATATATAGTATTTTATAGCATACACTTTCAATTATATATAGTATTTTACAGCATATACTTTCAAATATAATATTTTTGCATATATTTTCAATTATATATAGTATTTTATAGCATATACTTTCAATTATATATAATATTTTATAGCATATTACTTTCAATTATATATAGTATTTTATAGCATATACTTTCAATTATATATAGTATTTTACAGCATATACTTTTAATTATAGTATTTTATAGCATATATTGTCAATTATAGTATTTCATAGCATATATTTTCAATTATAGTATTTTATAGCATATATTTTCAATTATATATAGCATATACTTTCAAATATAATATTTTTGCATATATTTTCAATTATATATATCATGAAAATATGTATTATAATTAAATATATACTATTATATTTATATTTTCATAATATACAATATTTATATTTTCATAATATACTTTCAATTATATATAGTATTTTACAGCATATACTTTCAATTATATATAGTATTTTATAGCATATACTTTCAATTATATATAATATTTTATAGCATATATTTTCAATTATATATATCATGAAAATATATACTATTATATTTATATTTTCATAATACACAATATAATATTATATATTTCCATAATAATAAACTTGTCGTTAATTAAATCAAATTCCAAAGATGTACGTATCCAAGCCACGAGTAAATTTCGATCGATGAAAATGGAAAGGGGCGACTCTTGCAATTCGACAGTTGCGTCCGAATCGAAGAGAATTCGGTCATATTCACTTCCGTCATTACGAACGTGCGATCGGTCTGTTTTGAAACTCAAACAGTCACTCTTCCGTAATGTTGATCTTGGTCCAACAACTCAAATGGCGTTTAATTCTTTGAAAAAAAGAAAAGAAAAAAAAGACAATGATGCAAGAAAAATGGTCGTTGTTCACGGAAAGAAAAAAGAGGGAGAAGAAGCTACCGATACGTTCACACTTCCTTTTCGTTCAGATAACATCGTCTAACGTAGATCAACTAGGTCTGCTTTTCATCGACATATTTTCATCGATTGTCCAAGATGGTTGCGTAGGAGATCGCGAGGCAACGAGCTGTCCCGCCTCTGGCCTATAGTCGGAATGCGAAAGTTCACGATATTTTTGCAAGCCGTATCGTTGGACCAAAAAAAAAAAAAAAAAAAAAAAAAAAAAGAAAGAAAGAAAAGGGGAGGAAGACGCTGCACGGTTCACCAAGGTTCACCGTTATACGAGAAACAGGGTCCTTATCGGTTTCGGTGTTATCAGCCGATGATAATTGCATCGAGTATCTGCTACTCCTTCCGCGACTGTGTAAACACATATCTGTAATCAATTATTCAATTAGTTAGTACCATTATCTTGCCACTTGCGTAACGGGCAAGATTAATAATTAATAAGATCACGAGCCGTTGTAACTCGCGTTTTATGCCAGCGCGAACGATTCGCGATTCTCTGAATCAGCCGTCGAATGAAAATATTGGCAATTCGTGAAAGCGAAATCACAGGGGGGGCTCTAGGTTAGGTTAGGTAAATATCTTCCTGCCGATTGCTAAATTATTTCCATTCAGTTGGCCAGTTATTATTGTAGTTATTATTGTATCAATTTTGCGGTGGTACCATTTTTCAACCTAGGAACTATAATTGCTTACGCACGCATAACATGGGGGAGGGGGGGGGGGGATAAATTCATAATTTTTTCAACATTTGAAAGAAATATAATTTTTTAGAACGTAATGAAAAGAAAAAGATCATGTACGAACTTGAATTTAATTTAAAATTAACAAAATTAGTTTTTTCTTATATTGTATGTTATATTCTGACGTTCTGTTATATAAAAAACAAAGAAATAAGTGGGAGGAAACTTTCGACCCACCCTATATACGAAGCACACGACGAAGCACTACACTTCAGCCGAAAAATTTAAAAAGAAACTTCGCTTCGGGTCAGATGAACGTCGCAATTTGCAATTTACTTAGCTGACTTAAAATTTATTCAGGAGGACCGTGTAAAACTGTAGCAGTTACTTCGTTGTTGCTATTGTTACATATCATTTCCGCCGAACGATGAATTGAAACGTCGGCCAAAGTCGACAGAACGAGCGCGGTATGAATTTTATTAAAACGAATCGGACGATTTTCTTCGAACGTACGTCGAAACAGCGGCCTGTTCGGGACCGGTCGCCGATACTCATTGATACATTCAAATATCGCAGTAACACGATACAGTAACAATGAACGCGGCGATGGCATACAAAAAGCCTTTAGCATGTTGCATTAATAGCGTGGCTATCGCGTGTAATACGTACACTTGTAAACCCGCCTGCTCGCTATGCGCCTAAGTTCCAGTACGTATGTACGTATTAATTTCCCCGCGCGCTCTCTCTCTCTCTCTCTTTCTCTCTCTCTCTCTCTCTCTCTGTTCGGGCCTCAGCGTTAGTTGTTTCGATGCAACGCTCGCGATCCCTAGGATCACATAGCTCGGTGCCCCGTCGATGGAACCGCGTGATACCTTATCGTTTGCATTTCTTGCGCCGAAGCAGGCTCGTGTTAATGACTTTTCTTCTCGCGCAGTGTCCAAGTTGCATATTTTCCAAGCGATATCGATAAGCAACCCCAACTTGTGTCACATTCCTTTTATCGTTTCGCATCGCCTCTCGCCTTGCTTCGCCTCGCTTCGTTTCGTTTCGTTTCGTTTCGTTTCGCGCCGCGTTTCCTTTCGGCGGCCGCTGCTGCCTGCTCTCCACGCTGACCCTGTTGCCTTTGTGGTTTAACTCGGCGACCTCTAGCGACATCTTAATAAATATTGAACTCGCGTAGGAGTGAACTGCACTCGGAGAGGAAACCTGCTGTGCCCCTCTGAGCTCGAACAATCGCGCTCGGCTCGCACGCGCCTTTATTTCAGCACGTACTCGCTGTGCACGCGTTCTCATTGCCTGCCCGCTTCGTGCACCCACCACGCGAAACACTTTCAGCTCCCTCGTTTCTGTCCTCGGGGCAGCTTGTTATCATATCTTTCGATAGTCGGAAGCTACCACCCCTTCTCTCCTCCTTCCTCTCCTTCAACTTTTCAGATATTGTAACACGTCTGACAGATATCAGACATTTGTACATATACTACTCGTACTCGTTTCGATATTTTCAAACACGAATTTAACGAGAAAGAGTCCGGACATTCTCGGATATCAAGCGAAAAGGGAAAAGTTCGAATCGAGTGAATTCTTTTCGATCGATTCGCGAGTGCGGGAACGAAACCGTGTAATTGTTAAGCAGCGCGTTAACAGAGGAGCGGCACAAAAGCGATTGCAACAATGATATTCGAGATTATTTGAATTTCAATGGCAGGTATCTTTCCGATCGGCGGCTTCGACTTAGGCCACTGGTCGGCCTGTGTCCGGTGTACAAAGCGCTGCTGCTGGTTGTGTGTGCACACGCAGCGCGCACGGCGCGCAGCACACGCGATGCAGCTTAATGTTCCGTACATGGCGTACACTTTCGCATAGACTGGCTCTCGCCCGAGAAAATGTGACGTCATATCGGACTAGCTCGTATCGACGTATGCACGTGTTGTGTAGATACTTGTGTGTGTGTGTGTGTGTATATATGTACATATGTATGCGCGCTAGTCAATCTGTTTACGGAGGGAAGAGGGTGCTTTCTCGCGTGTAACTCGATTGTGGCTCGTCGATGAACCCTCCAGTTACCATTCTGGCTCTCCCGGCTCTGCCACACGATCAAACGCCGCGTCTCCAAACACCTTTCCTTCCTCGCAAACGGAGAAACGTTCGATTCTCTCTTCTTTTGCCGAAGATTTTAATCCGAATCTCCTCGGGCTGGTTTCCGCAAAGCAGGAACAAATCTGTTGAAGATACTTAGTTCAGGCTTGTTGTACATGCTTGCACGAGGTTGAGGCAGGTTCCAGAATAGGTGTCCCATTTACAAGTGACTCCTGGTTAGAGCGTAATTTATCTTTTTCCCCAGTGGGAAAAACGTCATATTTTTTGCCCTTTTTTTCTATGTATCTGAAACATATTTTATTGATGAACGTGTACATGCCAAGTAAAATTAAGAATTTATACAAAAGATCACGTACAGTTTTGCGACATCCGAAACAAACTGGACAGTCTCTCTCTTTCTCTCTCTCTATTGACAAATTTTCATCTCACATGTACCATCCTTGCGTAATTTCATCTGAAAAGCGTCTAAATAAGTTAGTATTTTCGCTGCTTCAAAAGAAAAATTAAGCACAGGAGCCATTTTTTAATGTAACTGACAAGTGGTAGAACAAAAGCTAGCCACTTTAGAATATGAAAATTCTACATTAAGTAAAAAACAATTATTTATCACTTATCTTAGATTCTGAAATATCACGTCTTCAAATATCGCAGATTTATATTATATTATAGTGCATCCCATCAAATATTATCAGTAATATAGCAAAATGTGGTAGTTTATGATCGTTTCTTCCTTTGTGAAGCATGGTGGATTCCATTACCATTCTAACCTTCTCGAAAGTCTCCATCTTGTATTTGCGCAGCATTTAATTGATTCTCTTCTAACCTTAATGTAATGAAAGTACAGAATGCGGACATTTATTTTGGAACGGAGGCAATTGTACTGCTTGAATCGCTCGTGTTAACTAAAATCCACTGCTAATCAAATTACGTGAACAACTCGAGCATTAAAACTACACGATTTCTTTCGTTAACTTACACATACCATATGACAAACCATCTATCGCACACTGTTATTTCGTACGTGTAACAGATACCTATTGCCGGTATTGCATATATACTTGATGCATCGAATCAATGAACGATGGACTCTTTTCGGTGGATTTGCTCGATCAAATTCGCGAAATTATGGAACTTTCCGTTGGTTCGCGGTAACTAGTAACCGGTAATCGGTAATCGGTAACTGGTAACCGGTAACCGGTAACCGGTAACCGATAACTGGTATATAACCAGTCCCAGTGGTAAGCGCCGAACAGATCGAAACTCGAAACGCGAAACTCGAAACTGTCTGCCGTCGAGAGATGCTATGAAAATTCATTACTCGCGTGTTTAACGCTATACGATATACCTACCATGGCGACAACAGCGTCCTACAATAGTAGCCAATGAAATGGTAAATGGCTGCATATAGATGTACTCGGAGACACGAATAGCGCGGGGACATTAGTAATTAGATTAATGCAGGTGACTGAACACTCGGGACACACGAAGTAATCGTTATCGGGTTAGTGTATTTTTACTCGGCTAAGCCGTGGATATTGATTTTAGTTAAATGAGCGCCACTTGAATTTTTCAGGTACTGACCGAACGGGAGACGCAACTGCAGATCGATTTATAGTTCCGATTATTTTTGTCATTCCTCGTTAATGTAAACTCGCGTGTGCGTCTGATCGAGACGTGATGAGTGAAACTCGGTCGCGATTTTACTGCAGGTAAAGATCTCCGCTGCGTCGTGCCGCAATACTATCGTTTCCCAACTGGATAGATAAAGACATCTTCCGCGGTGATTTTTTTCAGTCAGAAGTTTCAACGTGTTTTTACTTCTCGCAACTTTTTTTCTCCATTCGCCACGTACGACTTGAATTCTTATTGTTATTGATATATTTCTCAAACGCACTTAACCTCTTGCGCTGGAATGACGTGCCACGCACGTCGAGAACTTTTTCTCCCAAAATTGTAATGTTTTCTCAGCTTTAAGTATATTTAAGTAAAACAAAATAGGCAAACCAAATAATTTATTACTTCTCAATAATTTTTATCCAGTGATATTATACGAGTTCAAAAAGAAAGCGACGAATTATTGTATACGGTTTGGTCACTCGTTATGGTCCGCAATCAGTTGCCAGCGCAAGTGGTTAAATGCAAATTAACATACAGTATATACAGTAGGTATATTTGAGCTTAATTTAAACGAGAAGAAAAAAAAAAGTGCTTACAATTGGATTTCGTGTCCTCACAGTGGATGAAAGGAAGAAGCGGTATGACATAATGGCGTTGTAATAGGTTATGTTGCACGTGTACGTGCATCAAAGTACACACAATTTGTTTTCGCAAATGGACACACGTACGTCGATGTGTACCGATGATTAAAGGCTAAAGTCGTGCTCTTACGAAGCCCGGAAATTTATCGATGCTGCATTAAAAAGCTTATAAATGTCACTTAATGCGCGTCCTGTCTTTGCTTCTTTCTTCCTTTTTTCGCGTTACACGGCATTAACAGAGAGTTTAATAAAACGCACGTACGTGCGTAAGTGAGGAATAGCATTGTATGATTTTCGTTGCTCTCGTAGTTTAGAAGAGTTGCAATTAAAAATTATTATAAAACGTAACCTAACCTCGAAAATTAAAACCAAACGACGACTATACGTTACATGTGTAGGGAAAAGTTTATACATTTCAAAATCATTGAAATCAGTGGGATGTACCTGTTTGTAAATAATCATCGAAATGACGTATTTTGCACCAGATTTTTTTAAATTTCAGAACTTGATAATAGCCAGCCGCAGGTTGTAGACTTGTTCTGCACAAACAATTTAAAATTTTATACTTGTATCTTACGTACGATTTGTAAAATTACTTACATGCTACCGATATTAGTTGAATTGTTACTATAATATAATCCATTGAGGCATCAAGCTTGACTGCAATCGATTCGCATTTTTCAAGCAGCCGTATATATTTCAACGATATCATTATCTTTAAAATGGACCGGATGTCGCAGTGTAGGCTCCAGTTTCCAGAAAGCATGCTCGTTGTCGTTTCTACTAATAAATGTATTTCTTCGTAAATACCTGAAACATAAAAGGTGACCGAATCGTTCTACGATTCGCTGTTTATCAAATTTTTAGAAACGAATGTAACGCAGATTGAAAAAAAATTTAACACGATTAATCATCACAACTAACATAACATAGGGATACAGGTATCACAAGTTACCTATAAATCTGTCGCGTAGAACAAATATGATTATTTTTGACGCCTGAAACGGAATTTCTTTGTACGTTTATCAGGAGGAAAAGAAAGGAATTTTCTCGACGCTTGCAACTTACCACACTTCCTACATGTTATATATACATGGCTTACGATATTGGCGTGTGTATGAGTGTGTGTGTGTACACAAGTATGCCATACCTCTACATAGTTGGATCTTCATTTATTCTTTTAAACAACAATGAAATGATTAGCTGGGATTAACCCGTTCTTAGCGATTTAGTGTTCTTTACGCGATCATATTTTAACTTATTAGCCGGCTCCGGTTCGTTCCTTCAACAAAGTTGAACAATCGTAGTTATTCAAAGTTCGTAACGACGAGTCGGCTTTGAAATTTCACAAAATAAAAAATGAGATAAATAGGGGTTTTGTCAAATAATTTATATAAAGCATAGGTAGATATGTACTTAGGTACATATTTACTCGTTCGTTCGATAAATGGGGAATAATGTTCTTTATCCTTTTATGTTGGGCATTCATATAACAAGTATCGATGTAGAAAACAATCTATGACTGTCATTTACGTTATGATTATATGACAAATCACTGGACATAAGTCGCTCGGTTTTATGTCATATGTGATCAAGGTTTCGTAAAATTTTTACGATGTGCTTGAACGTCAGCTTCTCGATAAAGGGTTAAATTTAGTAATTGATGTCACCCGTAACTAGATGTCGTTCGTTAACTACAATATCGATTTCCATCAGTCAACAAAGACAGCTTTCTCAAGGCACGTCGTGCAGACGACGATTTTAAAAAACAACTGTCTCTTCAAAATCTTGTCGCGTGATCGTCAAAACACAAATAACAAAGGGAAAACGAAGGAAGAAAGTTTTAGGTTAGGTCCGTGGTTCCCAACGTGGGACCCACGCTCCACAGGGGAGCAATCGAGAATGAGCTATTGATTTAACGAGAATTTCTTGCATCTCCTTAAATGAAAATTTAACTTTCTAATTTCTTTTACAAGTTAATGGCCTTTTAGGCTCCCTCCACGTCAAAAATTCGCATTTTGAATAATAAGAATTAATTACATTTTGTGTCACAGGGGGGCGTTATCAGGATTTTAGAGATATTTAGAGATACTTAGGTGGCCCCACCGAAAAAAGATTGAGGACCATTGGGTACTATTGGATAAAAGGGTAACACGAATAAAATTTTAACAAAATACTGTTTCGTCGAACGAGCAGAAACATTGTAAAACTACTTGTCAGATACATACGTGTACGAGTACATATTCAATATGGAAAGATGTTCGCTGCAGTCCGGCGAAGCTTCGGAAACATGCCCATTATATATTAATCGTTCCATTGACTCGTGTGTCAAGAAAGATATTACTGCATCTTTCGAACGGCACTTTTATCGCGTACTCTCAAGGTCAGTGTGGCAAGCTTAAAGTGCGAGTGTACACACAATTGCAATTAGTGAAAGAATGGTGGCGATATCACCTGAAAAGGCAGGTGTTTTGAAAGACAGAGAGAAAGAGGAACAGAGGGGGGATGCGCAACAATAGCGTAGAAAACGAATAGACGGACAATTGTCGGAGAGAATCTCCGTCCTTTCTACCTGTCACGGCGTTAGTAGTACCATCGTGTGTCTGATTTATGCCCGAACTAACCCGAGAACGCAGCACCCCAACCCCTCTGATCTTGCGTTCCATTGTGGCGAGGTGCCTCATGCCTCGTGGATCGGACCGACAGGCCACGTATACAATATTCGCGCGGCGATTTGTCTCCTTTCATTCAGACCATTCACCATACTGAAAAGAAAAAAGGAAAAAGAAAAAAAAGAGACGAGACGAGACGAGACGAGACGAAACGAAACGAGACGAAATGGAGGGAAAAAGAAATAGGAGAGGAACGAGAGGGAGAAAGAGAAGGAGACAGGGGCGCGCAGGTATCGGTTACAAGTTGTTAAGGCCCGTTAAAAGGAAAGCTCCTCGAGGGCCTTGCGAGCGAACGGTGGATCGGCGGATGGTACACTCCTACGACGGCGACGGGGCCGAGGCATCATTGCTATTTTCTTTTTCACGCGTAATTCGTGTAGCCGATACTCGGGCCGCCGGCTTTCGAACCCTCGTCTCTCCTTCTCTCTCGCTCGCTCACCCGACTCCGCTTTAAAGTCAGGAAACTAATACCGGGGATATAATACGCTCGGGGACGGGACTATGGTATACCGTACTTGAACTTGAATAGCACCTGTATATCGGCACGCCGTTTCCGGAACAGACATTGAGAAAAGTATCGGTTGCAGGCTTGACATTTTCCACGGATAGTACCTGCGCGTTTCAACGTTACCGTCGTCTTTCTTTCTACTGTTAACGCGAATCGTAGATTAAACATTGGATATACGATATACAATACATAGGCATAAACTTTACACGTTTCTTGTGGTTCGTCGTTGCAAATTGCTCGACTTGATCGCGAATGAGCCAATTTTCAGTACGTATCGAAGCGTTTGTCTCTTCTGTTGGGAGGAACAAGCTGGACGCGCGAAACACCGAATAGAAATAGAAAGCTGACGGTGCGAACGAGCGAGCGTTTGAGTAGAAATTGATTAACCTCACTGGTTGGCTGTGTATAACGTTATGATCGCGATAAATTCAAGTTGGAAACGATTTTTTTTCCCCTCTTTCCTTTTCGCTAGGCTACGATTATTGCACAGTGGGAAAGCGGCCCGCTAATAAAGACGTTGCGCAAACTGCCTTTTGCATAATACGCAAGCGTAGACATTCGTGTACAACTTGCGTTTGAATCCACGTGTGCCCGAGTACGCGGCGTGTTGCAACCCTAGTACACTTGCGCGCACTCTAGTTTTCGAATTTCCACAATCTTGCGGAACATCTACCTGCCGTTTCAGAGAAATACCTACGTATACCTGCTTATTTACTTAGACTGGTTTCATCCATTGTATCGCGTGCACGCCGATTGTAATTTAATTTATCCTATTTCTCTTTCAATCTATCTACCTTTGTCTTTTTCCTTTTTTTTATTAGAATGAGACTCATTAACCACTTGCGGATTGCGGACCATAACGAGTGACCAAACCGTATACAATAATTCGTCACCATCTTTTTGAAACTCGTCGGTATAACGTCACTGGATAGAAATTATTGAAAAGTAATAAACTTATTATTTGTTTTGCTTATTTCGTTTTACTTAAATATACTTAAAACCGAGAAAATATTACAATTTTGGAACAAAGAATTCTCTACGATAAAGAGGTTAACCACTTGCGCTGACGACTGATTGCGGACCATAACGAGTGACCAAACCGTATACAATAATTCGTCGCCATCTTTTTGAAACTCGTCGGTATGACATCACTGGATAGAAATTATTGACAAGTAATAAATTTATTATTTGTTTTGCTTATTTAGTTTCACTTGAATATATTTAAAACCGAGGAAATATTACAATTTTGTGACAAAAAATTGTCGACGTGCGTGGCACGTCATTCAAGCGAAAGAGGTGATTAATAAGACATGTACGAGAATGACTGTATCGAATTGTTTAACGAGTTATTCGGAGTGCTAAATTGAACATTTTTCGCTTCTGAGATTTTCGTAACGACTTTTTTTACGTCGTTCTTCTTTGTCTCGCGAATTGTTTCGTTTCCTCCTCTTTATTGGCAAATGGTTCGACGTTACACGAACGAAAGTAACGAAAATTTTCACGATGCAATGCAAATAACGGCAGCAGAGAGTACAGAGAGTACAGAGGGTATCATCGTAGTTTTCATCGTTAATTGAATTGCTTTTGGAAATGTAATTCCCTAAATAGGTGGTGCGTTGCAGGCACACATGGCTTTGGGTAGTGTACCCTACGTTAATTCAATTAGAACGGTATTTTCGGTGGGCTTTTTTTCGATCGTTATTGAGGGTGCGTGCATTCACCCCTCAGGGGGGGTGTTGTCTTTGCTAAACAAGTCTCCTGTTTTGAGACAATATCGAATGACTAGTAACGCGACACGTTGCTGATATATCGACGTAAACAAGTATACCAGATGTCTCAAAGTTCTTCACTAGACTTCACTTTCCACCAGCCGCTATTTGTTTCTCTTTTTCTCCTTTCTTTTTCTGCCGTTTCTATTTCTTTGGTGATTTCGCCGGTGATTCTATAATATATGCGTATTAGAAAATTAAGCTATTAAATGCGTATTAGAAAAAGTACCTATTAAACACGTTTCTCATTGATATTCGTGTTGTCCGCTCCTCATTGATGTCGATTATGTAAATTTTTTGTATTTATGAATTATTTATTAGTTTATTTAACTTGATCAGAGCGTGGACGAAGCGTCGGGATACGCAACCGGTTGGGATTATTTTCCTTTGTTTGTGCGCTACGCTCTGCGTGTGTGCGCCTATAGTACATTTTACAATAGTATGACTACAACAATTAGAAACCTACTTTTATCATATTACTCACGCGCGATGACTCATTTCTGCCTTGATGGTAGCAAGTTAATCTTGACGATACGCTCGTGTATCAGTGTCGCAAATTCGCCGATCTGTCTGCCTGTAACGCTATTATACAAATGATTATTAGTCATTTAGCAGATTTTTTTGTTCCCTTTGCGTAACGCGAACGTTTTTCTGAAGTTTTCGTACCAGTCGGATTTCATACCAGTACTTCTCTGTAAATATCTATCCGTCTCCAGAAAGATCTCGGATAATAATGCGTAAAAATTTGTATCTAAAAGATTCTCGTTTCAACGAGAATGAAATTTCTGATTGCGATTAGAATAATGTACATACCTATATACAAAGTGCGATTTACTACATTTAAATATACAAGCCCGAGAAGAAGGAATGAAATTTTTTCGAGAATCAAATCAAATCAAGTTTGAAAATTTGTCTAGCGTATGACAACGAAAAATTAATGAGAAAAAATTTTACTCTACATTTTTTACTTATTCTTGAATGTAGGATGTTAATTGTTCTTTTCTTAAATACTAAAAAAAATTCGAAATTTATTCTTTTATCTAATACTAAAATTCTTTCTTTTCGATTTTTCTACCCTGTATTATACCCTATGTTACGTTCTCTAATTCTATTGGAAAATGTAGAAAAACGAAGGGATAATTTTCGATCGAAACTTTGCGAAATGAACGTTTAAGCAAAATAGACGTTCGAGCGGGAAAGAATGATTCTCCTCTCGTAAAAACGGAAACAGACGATGGGAATTTGGAATCTTGGGAACGAAGGCAAGTTTAGCTCGGACACAGGTATTATCCTCTGAGCAGCGTCGCGTAACAGGTTTTAAATTTCGTCCCGGTACACATGTAGACATTCGACCACCCTCGCGTACTTACCTGTAAACGCGCCTTCACAGCGTCGATGCTCTTGAGAGAGAAAGACAGAGACCAAAGGAATAGAGTAAAAGGGAAAAAAAAGCGTCGCTAAGAGAGGAAGAGAAAGAGACAGAGAGAGAGAAAGAGAAAGAGGAAGCAAGAGAGCGTGATAAGAAAAAGACTTGACCGATCGATCGACGAGTATCGAAATAGGCAAGGTACACAACCTCGTGCTGGGGAATGTAGCGAGTTTAGCAAGTAAGTACGTTTCCTTCGCTTCTTTCATCACGCGTCGATCGCGTTGTTTTTCTACCGAGAAGTCAGGACGGGGGCCAAACTCGGTGTCGTTCAAAGTTTTCAATGTCGAAGGTAACGTCGCTCTCTTCCTTATCTCTCTTCCCCTTTAGTTTTTCCTGCGTTTACCACCTCGTTCGTTCAAACGCGAGATAAGAGCGTCGCGTGTAACATTTTCTTCACATCTCACCAGATAGGCAGGTAGGCAGGTAGGCAGGTAGGCAAGCACAGGCAACCACCAGCGTGTCCCGTCTGTTTCATTTTTTCTTTTCTTTTCACGTTCCGTCTCTGTCATTTTCCCTTTTTTCTACGTAAAAAAAATCCAAGACGTAACCGAGAGACTACCGTACCGTAATGTATCGTATGCGTTGCACGCTCTTGTGTCTCTTACCTCGCCACCTCGAAACTCTCGTTCGTTCATCTCGTTCTTTTCGCGATTGGGTCTCCGATCTTTGCCGCGCGCGTGCTTCTCCTCGTCAGTTTGTATTTAACAGCTTGTGTACGCGCACTCCCACTTGTCCCGTAACGTCGTAGCGGCTGCGACAGTGGCGGCGGCACGGCACTGGCACGCAGCAGCGACGCAAGTGCCTGTTGACTGTTAGCTTTCGTTAGTCGCCCCTGGATCCTTCGTGTCTCGGGTACTACTGCCACTGTGAGTGACACAGCAGCCGGCCGTCAAACTGCAGCAAAACTGTTTTTCCTCCTTCTTTCCTGGTTTGAGAAAGAGAGACGCGATGTATCTGCTCGAATAAGTTGTCACGCGTGCCAATCTCTCTCTCTCCACCTCCTCTCCCCCCTCTTATTGCCGTTCGCGCACGTGAATCGTCGCTACTTGTGTATACATTTCTACCGCGCTGTGTTTTTTGACGCGATTCCTGTCAGCTCTGAAGGTCGAGCCGACATCGGACACACCAAACTGTCGGGAACCCGCTGCTCGCCATTGCGACTTTATTTATTCCAACCTGTCGACCATTCAATCGTTCTCAAGTGCGTGGTGCCGAGTGCCGAGTGAAAAATTGCGAGTACAACAAGTACAGTGTTCAGAGTGCGAGCTAGTCTGACCCTTCTACTTGTACGCGGATCTCCAAGTCGCTGAACCTCCGAGACTTTCCCCGTGGATATTCAAAAAGCATCCTTCAAAAAACTTTTCTACGTATTTTACGTACACCTTTGTGTTAATGAGTCCTCCGCGCACAAATGGTCGGCAATTGAAATTAGTCCACCTTCGCCGCAGTTTGTCTGTTAAACGCCAGCTTGCCTTAAACGTTGTTCGTTGCATTATCTCGCGTATTGTGCGTTCGATCGTCGATACGTTAATTCCGAATTAATTCATTCGGTTGAATCGTCGAGTTTACTTTTACCTAGCATAGGCTCGAAAGAAATCTTGAAACAGTCCGCTTTTTTTTTTTTGATAACGTCGCCGATTATTCGCTCTCTCAAAAGAGAGAAAACTGATTCGAGCTGAAGTCTTGGAAATAATAAGTTTCCCGTTTTCAGCACGTTCGTCGATATACAACGAGAAACTCGCCGCTTCGTCCGCTTACGATCGATCACATATCTACACTTTTTTTTCGCGGATGCTCACACATAAAAGCGTAAACATTCTCAATTTCGTACGTTATTTATGCACAAGAGTTTCTTTCGCAACATCGATAAAAAAACATCAAACACAAATTCGATACTTAACGTTTCCTCCTTTTTTTTTTTTTTTTTTAAATCTCTCACGTTCTCTTTCTCTCTCCCCTTTTGTTTCTCTATTACGTTATATTTTCCCCGCGATGTTTGGCACTTTATCGCCAAATTCCACTCGCTCGTTGTTGTTCTAAATTTAGTCCTCTAGTAACTTTCGCAATTAGCGACGCCCTTTTCGACTAATTTAATTTTCCATTCGCACACGTACGCGTGACTCAAGTTTTGAAAGAAATGTTTGGAAGAACGCGATCAACAATCGCTGTTTCACAACCGTTGCCGATCGTTTTGTAACGGCATGCGTAAAATCTGATTATAACAAGCGTACACAAATCGAACGCGTCCTTGTTTGGTGCGTCGAATACTCGGAATAGCCAAGTTTTCTTCCTCTCGGTTCCCGTAGCGAGCTGGTCGCGATTTCTTTCTTCTCGCGACGGCGGATGATGAATCGGGTGCGCGATCGCAGCGACTCGGAGGACGAAGAACTGGCTTCCAGCCGCGAATGACAATCGGCACGCACTTGAAATTCTATATCATCCGTTTAGAGAAACGGTTGAGCGGTTAACACCCTCTGAATCTTAATCCTCTCGGTACGCGTGACTCTTGAGAGATTGATGGTAAGGGATTCTTTCATTTTTTACGTTGTTTTGTTGGGTTCGATCGCGCAATTCCTTCAAAATGAGTAAGTAGTCGTCGAATAATTAATTGTTATGTATGTAAATAATTATTATATTATATGTGTAATATAAAACTGTCATAAAGGTTTTGCAAGTAACTGTACAATTCTATTGTGTCAACGCTGTAACGATCGAACCCGTCAGTATGACTGATTTCAGACTTTCGTTTTTTTACGAGTGATTGACAGATACGGGTATTGTTGTCAAAAATTAATATTAATTTATTTTGATACGTACGCGTGACTCAAGTTTTGAAACTTAAATTATGTGATGATTTGTACGTAAAATATTTCGATACCGTGGTTCTAACGTTAATAGATATTTTCATTTGTTATTAATATTTTATATTAATATTTTTTTGTTAATTAGACCACAGTCGAGTGTATGAAACGTCCATGAATGTGTAACAAGAAATATGTATCATTTGTTAAAACTGTCATTGCAAAAGTTTTACAAACAGCTGTGTGCAGTTGATATTATTTTAATAGACAATATGACCGATTTTAGATTTTCGTTTTTTTTACAAGTGCCTAAAAATTTAATATTGATCTCTGTTTAGACAGGGGCGCAGTTTAAAGCATAAATTTATTTATTTCAATTGTCATTTAAATGATAACGATTTAAATGACGTGGAATATTTTAATTTATATTTTATATTTTTGTCAAACCAAAGTCAATATATGTACGTACGTGTGACGTAAAAGTGTTGAGTACAAAGTGTAAAGTAGAACGAAGTCTGCGACGAGAAAGTAAAGAGGGATGCGAGGGTAAAGCGAAATTGTAAAGCGAAAAAAAAAATTTCCTTAGTTCGAGGAGACACAGTCGCGAAACAAATAAGATTATCGATGGTGGTAGCCCGAAACTTCGAACCGAAAAGCCGGGGGGAGGGGGGGGGGAGGGACCGGCTGTGTCGAGCGAGAGAGCCGAGCGTTCGCAGAATTCTGTAGTGACCGTTTTCAACGAGGTTCTCTCTATTGTGCAGGACATTGACTAGAGGTAGAAGACAATTAAGAAAGAAGAGAAAAGTGTTCGCCTAAGAGGAGAATTTTCGGAGGAGGATGCTCGGCAGTTGGGGCTGGGAAGAAGAATTGGAGTTGGGAGAGGGAACAGCAACCCCGTCGCAAGATAGACAAAGACGAGAGAGCCCAGACTCGACGCATCCTGTCCCCGACAGCCGGGTGCTGAGGTATGCACCCAGCCGGTGTCATCACCCTCCCAGCTTCAACTCGCCACATTTCAGCACACAGCCTCCTCTCGACTGTACCGACTGTGAGTATATACTCAGCTGCGTATGTACTTACTTACTTATTCACGCCTTATGTACGTACGCATGTACGTATATAACGTACGTACGTAAGAACATTACTGACTTTTGACGTTTTTTTAATGTTTCTTTCACGTTCTAACGTGTAACACGTATACACGCAGAGGAACGGTTGCCGATTCATAAATTCACGTTGAGGCGCAGCTTCGTCAATTCAATGTTAACGTTGATCCGCAGAGCAGCGTGAGGTGGCCAAAATGCTGACTGCTCATTCTGAGATGCACGAGAAACGAGATCCCCTCGGAGGCGGACAATATGGAACAGGCGGGGGTGGTGGCGGCAGTTCGATCGAGGAAAAATCTATTGCGGAACAACCACCCCCGCCGCCGGCGCCTCCCCAGCGGGATCCATCGGATCCAACGATCAGCGCTAAGAAACTTCCAAAGAAGCGAAAGTTTGATCCATCGGAGCTCGAGGAGATGGATAAAACTAGCAACGTAACGAGAACCATAAATAACATAGTGAACACCGTACGGGCACCGAACATGCCACTTGGTCATTCAGGCTTGGTTCAGCAGTCAACGTTAGCGACTCGGCAATCTCCGCAACAGCAGGACTCCCAAGATTGTTATCAAGTAAGTACTGAGCACTTGTGAGTCTCAGTAATCGAAGGTCATACGTGAATGATGGTGTCAATGACGACGAGTGACAAATGCTTTGTTTGTTGTCCAGGTATCCTCGGCGCATTCGGTGGTAGTTTTACCACCTCAAAGTACAGCAGTGGATTATTCTGTTCGAGAGGAGCCTTTACGGTCTCGTCCTCGGCCTGCTACTGTTGCTATTGATCTCAGCGAGTGGCGCGACCACAGAGTGTTAGCATTAAGGGATTCATATTATTATTCAGGTGTTATTCGCAATGTTGTTCAAGGGGAGATTTACATAGAGTTCGACGGCGAGAAAAAACTAATGCGTTACACTGACGTTTTGGGCGCGGGCAGATACGACGTGATAAGTGATGCCAGCCCCTCGGTTGGCCAAGTGACTCTAGACGCGAAAGTTTGTATTAGGTGTCCAACGTCGAACAATCATATCAACGCTGCTAAAGTGTTTGTTAAAGGGACAGTGTGCAAAATTTTAACCAAGCCTAACCGTTTTGTTGTTAAAATACCAAGGGAAGACGAGCAGAGCGATAGTTACGTCGTGAAACGCGCGGATATACGGTTGGTGCAGCCCCCGTGGTGGGACGAACTAGAGGAAGGATTGGAAGACTGTGATTCCTCGAGGGTCGAAGCTATTGGTACGGCATGCGAATATCTTTTTCTGTTTCTTTTTTTTTTTTTTTTTTTTTNGAGTAATTATCAAAAAAAAAAAAAAAAGAAAAAAATCAAGGAAAAACACGTCTAGAATCTCGAGAAAATTCGAACGATGAAACGTTGAAGATGTATCGATAATGCTAGTGTGTCCTTCGACTAGAATCATTTTGAATGCCGTCGTAGATAAATGCGTGCTCTAACATTCTAGTCTGAGAAGAATAGACGACAATGGACGTTCAAGTCGGACGAGATGAAAATTCAAATTAATTCATGTTGAAACATTTCTCCTTCTGATGAAACATTTCGAAGATGTGTGTGCCAACTTTACCGTTTTCTTTCCTCGACTAGAATCACACTTGCTACGCGAAATGTGTACTCTCTGGGAAAGATAGAAGGCAATGGATGTCGGACAGGGGAGAGAGAAATGATGGACAGGCGAGTTACGCGCATGCAACCGGAATATTCCCGCAACACGGTCGCGAGCAACGTTTCCCTTTTCGCCTTTTTCGATGTACGCAGACGATGCACGTACCCGCATTGGGTCCCTACACCGCGAAATACAAAGTGCGTTCGTTGAAAAGCGTTGTCCGGATGGCGACAAACGAACAAAGAGAGAGAGTTAGAAAGGATACGCGGACCCGACTAGTCGGAAGAAGAAGAAGAAGAAGAAATAGAAATAGAAGAAGTTCCCTTGTCGCTGAGCGTCGGACTAGTGCCGTTGTAAAATTAACTTTGAGTCGCTCCGTGCTTGTAATAACTCGCGATTGTTATTTATTTATTTATTTATTTTTTTTTCTTTTCAGACCGAGGCACCAGCTTACCCCGATTCATTTTTGTGCACGATTAGGCAGTGCTTGGAGAAAGTTTCGCAGATATGTAAAATGAGCTTCGCGTGGCTGTCGTTCGTCTCTCTCTCTCTCGCGTCTCCACGTTCTTCGTCTTTTTTTTTTGTTTGTTCTCCTTGTTTTTTTTTTTTTTTTTTTTCTCTTTCATTTAACCACACCCTTCAACTTAGGGGGATCTTACTTCCGTTTTCAATTTCAACGTGTTGCCTTATTCTTGCTTGCGCAGAACATGGCTATCGAAATTCTTCAGAACCTCCGACAGCAGTGCCAATTTTGCAACTCCATCACACTTCTCACCATACATCTCATATATCGACTCATAACGACACAGGTGGTTATTACAGAACAACTGGTACCAGCCCCCTAATGACTTTAGGCACTTCCGCGCATTCTGCTACTGCGGCATTGAGTAACGGAAGTCGGCCGTACGATGATTTAGAAAGCGAGGATGACTTGGACAGGGAAGATATTACATTCCCTTCGGATGCAGGTAAGATCAAATTCATCACGTGTTCATCGAATGTGCTCCTTTCCTTGATAACGAATTTTTAAAGAATTTCGTATACATTATTATTACGGTTGTGATTATCGAGCGCGACACATTAAAGTAAAACCAATAGTAACGTAAATATTCAACTGACAGATGCAAAATTGTCAGGCAGCAGTAAAAGAAGCAGCATGCAAAGTCGGGGAAGTACCAGCAGTCTAGTTGAGCAACGCAGTATAACTCCTCGTTCTCAAGCAGCCACGCCCAGGTAATGACGATTATGAGATAATATCCCATCGCGTTTCAAATGAAATGTAATATTTGAGAACGTAACGATCGATCGTTGAACAGATCTCAGGCGGCAACGCCACATAGATATAAAAAAGGTGATGTTGTGGCTACACCAAGTGGAGTTAGGAAGAAGTTCAACGGTAAACAATGGCGCAGACTCTGTAGTAAAGAAGGATGTTCCAAAGAAAGCCAACGAAGGGGATACTGTTCTCGTCATCTTAATTTGAAAGGATCTTGCCTCAGAGGTCCGACCAACACTTTCTCTGGGTAAGAAGAAACCAACTAATAATCCGCAATCATTGTCGCGTGTATTATAATAATATTACGTGTATGCGTTAAACAAGAATATTTCTAGCGGTAAGATGGATGGTGAGGAAACGTCTAGAGATTCCGACACATCTCCAAATTACGGAGATAGGAGAATTGCTGGTCGATTTGATCAAGACGAAACTGAAGCTGCCAACATGCTCGGTAACTTTCCCAAACTTTTACATTTTTCTTACGGAGACATTCGAATTTTAGAACTTAGCCGTACGTAATTCAGGTGTAATGTTTTTTTTTCTTTTTTTTTTTTTTACAGTTTCCTTGGGAAGTTCTAGATCAGCTACGCCAGCCTTTTCCTCGCCAACTGGACAATCTTCGATATCCCCGTGTATCAATCAATCTCCAGTACCACCATTGGGACTGAATCAAAACAATGTGTTTATGCCTATTTCGAGTCCTGCTCATCATGCAACTCCGCTAATTTCGCCTGGTGCGAAATGGAAACATTCACCTACTCAATCCACTTTTCTTACTCAGTACCAGCAGCAGGTGATAAAGCCTGAACCTAGTCGAATGATTAAATCGAATCGACCAGCTCCAACTGCCCCAGTCCCTGCTAGTATAGGAACAAGCGTAATAAGAATCTCTCCCGTGAGCCGTGGAATACCCGGATCTAACTTAACCTCGTCATGGTCAGAACAAAGCCCACCGCCGCGACATCCATCAGTTGTGACGACTATAGCTCAACAACAGCAAGGCATCATTCTTCAGCATGCTCTCACAACAAATAATGGCTTTTCCAGCCACTCTGAGATATCAGAACAAAATCAACAAATACTGAAACCTTCTCATTCGCCTCATATGTCACTTTCCGCTCCAGCACCACAAAACTTGACCCTTTTGCATAAGCCTTTGGAACAACCAGTTGATTATGCTCAACCGCAAACGCAGAATCAGCCAATTTACGTGATGCAACATCAACATGAAAAAAAGTATCTTGTGATAAAAAATAGTATGGATGTATCCGCAGCAGGTCACATGAATAATCAAGATGACAAATATAGGCCAGCGTTAATGAACCACTTAGCTCAACTTCCAGCGACGTTACATCAAACGCAATGTCAACCTCCACAATCGCCTGCTGTTTCGTCCGTCCATGTTGACAAATTGTCCGTTTTTCAAGTGAGTAGCTTTACCATTGTAATTTCACTAGTAATGCTTTTTTCATCGTGGCATCGAAATATGATTGTTAGGCAAGCAAAGTAGCAACACACGCATCCTCTCATATGGATATGCAGAGAACACAACCACCACCTACGAGCGTTGTAATGACGACCACTACTGAAGCTTCGAATCCGCCTACTCCAACAAGTGTCTTCCAGCACGTGATTGTACAACCCGCGCATTTGGTACAAATTCCTAAAACACAGTCGTCTAGGGAAGAGAATTCCAAAAATAACGGAGTTCTGTGTAAGTTTATCGACATTCTCCCTTATCTGTCCTAAAGTCCTCCTTTATCTATTATCTTGTTAAATGTTTATCTTCCGTTCTCAATAGCAGCGATTACGTTAAAGATTTGCTTTTAATTTGTACTTTTTAATTTGATCAAGTATAATTTCATTGTGCAATTACCACGAAAATCTGATATAGGATAAAATGTCAGACAATTGTCTATGAATTTATTTTATGGCATGCTCACATTTACATTTCAATTATGTTTCATTTCACCATTCTGCATTAATATCGCAATATTAGTGAATTTGACTAAACGGTAAGGCTTTCACAGATGGCAGCCATGATGTTCCTCCTGCATACCAGCCCCATCCCCCATCATTACTGAACAATGCAGTGCGCAACTGGAAAAAAGGTTTGAGTTTTAACTGCCAAACAAAATGTATGACTATTTTCACATTTGTTGTAAAGTATGTTGTCAATGGTACATATGATTACATAAGTGAAAAATGTAAGCTTTGCTTGACAATTATTTCAAAAATTTTATGTTGGAAGGATATTCTTGCATAGTCGTAAGATTATTGGAAAAAAGATTAATATTATTTTATTTTGCTTGTGAACAACTGAAATAAATTACTAATAATTTGTATTAATACTTGTAGCATAAAAATCTATAGATAATAACATTATTGATGACATAATTTAACTTGTATTTTTTGTACATCCTTATTTACATATGTATATATGTATATTTATCGAAATACATTAGGACTTAATTGTTATGATATCATTGTGAATAAAATAAAGTAAATTTATAACTCATATCTCGATAGTTTTATAGTTTCTCACAGTTATTCAGTTTTAAAGGAATGCTTATGAAACATACAAAATGTATCATTGTATATTTTACAGCGAATGCAATTGATTATTTTTTTGGTCATGTTTGAACAATATAATTACATAATATATCTCATTCTTCTTTAATTAGAATACAAATCGTACATAATATTTCATGTTCAATGTTACTTTAATGTTGGGGAAGGGTGACTAGTAATTTTTGCTCATTGGATTTCATTGCATATCTGATTGGTACAAAAGGAGAATTATGTTAAAATTATGTCTTGAAATATTAAAGGAATTCAAAGTATGATAATCTTTTAAGCTGTCATTTGGAATTTATATTTATACTTTATGGTAATGTTAATTACATCGGTGATTTCATTTATACAGTACAGTTTATTTTACACCAACGCGTATTTTCATTTCACGCCGTTATTAACCAAAGTGATTGTAATCTAATACGACAATTTCATTGCAGCTTTTCCTTGGCAAACAACAGTACTAGATCAATCAGAAGTGAGTCCTCCACCATCTGCGTTGAGCCCTCCTTTGAGTGCGCCTCCGATTCCAATTAGCATGAGCACACCTGGTGAAGATGGATCCGGACCTGGTCCAGATCCTATAACTCCCGCTGAGGAAGAAGATGACGACGTTTTCGAAACAGAGCCGACTACCCCTGCAGAAATTGAGGCGAATGCTAACAAGAGACGCAGTCAGTCCCTTAGTGCATTGCATTCCAAAGAGCCTCAGAGTCCACTTAAAGTGAGTAATGGTATACTTAAAGCAAGCAGATGGCAAATATAACGGCTAAATTTGTTTCAATATAATGTAGTGAACATTCAGAAGCGTAAGAATTTAATTCGTCGACATTTAATTTCACAGACTAAAGACAGAATACGTCGACCGATGAATGCATTTATGATATTTTCCAAACGACATCGTGCAGTCGTGCATCAAAGACACCCGAATCAAGATAATCGTACCGTGTCTAAGATACTGGGAGAATGGTGGTACGCCTTAGGCCCAGAGGAAAAACAAAAATATCATGATCTTGCATCAGAGGTGAAAGAAGCGCATTTTAAAGCGCATCCAGATTGGAAATGGTGTAGCAAAGATAGACGGAAATCTTCGACGACAAGTTTCAAAGGTGGCGACTCTCGAGGGAAATTGAACAGTACTGGGGAGGAAACAGACATGGGACCACCGGCAGACGACGTACCATTAACGCCTAGAGCTACGGACGAAATTACTGTTCCCGTTACTACTGTGTACAATGAAGCGCCCACCATCGAAGTAAATTTTATTCAAAACTTGAACGTCTCAATTGTCATACGTAACACTCACTTATAGTCTAAGTGTAATCTCTTTTATTTATAGGTTATTAATCAATCGCACACTCATAGAATAATGGAAATGCCTCTGCCAGTTGAAAATACAGACTCTGATTTAAAACAGGATGAAGATGGTAATGTATCAGACGAAGATCAAATGGTGATCTGCGAAGATCCACAACCTGAAATAGATTTAAAATGCAAAGATAAATTGACAGATAGTGATAATGACGTACAAGATGATGATGCTGAAAAGAAATGTTATACACAATCACGGTTCTCGCCTGTAAGTGGTCAAAAGAGGGAAACGATAAATGTCAAACAAGAAGTAACGTGTAGGCCTAAACCGATAAAAGGTTCGCTTTAATATCTGTTTAAGTGAAAACCGTAATGCATAATTACGACGTAGTATAGTATGGTAAAGTCAATTTCTCCGTTTGTCTAGCACGAATACCTTCAACAGGTATTGAAACAACAACAAAGTATCATCATGCTTCCATGGACAAAGGAGGGAATGTTTCGGTTCTATCCAGCACGTACCCTTATCACAGTCCTGTCAATCCAACTGGGGTATCAGGTTTCCAACCTACTGGTGGTGCTTTCATAACCATGCCAATATCTCCAAAGGTTGTTAAACCAGAACCAGTGAAGAATGAACAGCAGTACAGTACCCAATACAGCATGAGCAATTTGGTAGCAAGCATTCATGAAAACGGAAGGAATATACCTAAATTTACGGCTGCTCCGGTATTACATTCTGTAAGTATTCCAGCTGTGAGTGTTTGAAAGTGTATAATAGTAACATACATACCTAAAATAGTCCAGACGAAATGAACCTGTACACACAACTAAATTTAAAAACGTCTAAAATATTTTGTTCACCTAAAATCCTTTGTAAAAGTACTCCTTTTACGTTCAGGCATGTGTGAATAACTTAAAAAAAGAAAAAAAATTTCATGTTCGTTCTTTGAGTGAAGTACGAGTGATAATTGAAGAGCTCGTTTTAATGCTTAACCCTAATAGTTACAATAATTATGTTTCTTTCAAGCGATTAATTATTTATTATCATGAGAATGATTATTTCCACAATTGTCTGAAATACAAGGTATGAATAGTTACTATAATGTTTAAGCATAATTCGAGTGCTATTCGCACGTGCCTACTTACCTTGCTGCCGTATTATTATTTTTTTTCTTTCTTTTTATTTTTTTCTCTCTCTTTCTCTCTCTCTCTCTCTCTCTCTCTCTCTCTTTCTCTCACTCACTCACTCACTTCTTTCTCTGTCCAATATTAAAACCTGAATTGCGGGAGCAGCGGGACTCTTGGACCTTTTTCAAAGAGTCCCATGTAAACACATGCGAATAAACTCAAAGATTAAACTACAAAAGTTTAACGATACTGACAGATTGAATCGAAACCTATGATGGCTCTGTTTAAACAACAGCAGCCGTTGCAGTCCTTAGGCACTATTCTTCGTCCCCTTACTTCAGCTGTCCCTTATCAACCATCGTTCACTCTAACATTGCTCGATAACGATTTGGTGGCTGTTTCCAAACCGCAGCAGGGATCGCAGTATCTTGGTCCAACATCACCTCATCCCCGGATGTACTGTGGATTCCATATACCAATCTCTGGTAAGTTTTTGTTAAAATATAATCACTTCAAAAACGTCCCAATGTTAATGTATAATACATAGTATATGTGTCCATGTAAAGAGATTATAAAGCAAGACGATTTTTACAACGTATCATCTAAGTTAGCATCATCCCGATTAGAATTGATTGAATTGCAGACAGGATAAAAAGTAAATGCATATTGTCAATTATAGATGCTGGCAACCGGAACATATCCTCACAAGGTTTAGTTTCTGGTAATAAGATGGAAACGCAGAGTGTCATAGTGAGCAAACCATACCCAGTTTCGACAACTTCCACTACATCGACTTATCGAGGAATTGGTCATTCAGTAACACGTCTCGCAGAACCCGAAAAAAATGAGAATAATCATGCCCAATTTTATGGTAAGTTATCAGTAATTTCTTTCACAATTTTCCAATACAGAGCATTTTCCATGACAATGTATGTATCTAGAATAGGAACAGCTAGTAAATGTTTTTGTGATTCCTTTTCAGTAACTAATGTGAAATCTGATCAAGAAAGAAAAGATACCGTGAATATTCTTTTGCCTGCTACAAATGACAAACATAAACAGCCATCTACTCCACATACTCCTCATACACCACTCAGTAACCATGGTAGCAATGAAATTTCTGCAAATAAATCATATTCCATGGATGAAACACAGCCTAATGATATAGGTCCAAGTAAGGGTCCCTTTATGCTTGCTCCAACTCCGGCACAACTTGGCCGGGCGCCGCTACAAAGGAGACAGTCAATGGGTACAATATTTTATTTATCAATTTATATAGTAACAGTAATGCGTTTAACTTAATAACATAAACATAATCGTTAGTACAATAGAATTCATTTCTTAATAGAATTTCTAAGAGAAGAGTTTTTATACATTTCTATTTTTTGTACCAAAAAATAGATTTATATTTTGGTTTTTCTGTTTTTCGTAGCAATGCCTCCCGCATCAAATGCAGGAGACCATGGGCCTCTGGTGTCTCAACACAGTGACAATCGTCCACAAACAAATATATCTCAAACCACAGAGCAAATACAACAGCAGCAGAATTTCTCAGAATCTCACGCTTCCCCATCACCATCTACCAAAAAGGGTTCTTTCTTCAAGAAGAATGTCGAAGATGGAATGGACAGGTATGATGAATTGATTAATGGTAAATTAAACATTGTTTGAATCTTTTTATAAGTGCGTCGCTTATTTAAATTTACAACAAGTAAGTAAATGTGGAAAATATAATTAATTACAGAGTTCTCGAGCAAGTAAATTTCCAAGAAAAATTCTCATCCCTGCCAGAATTTAAACCAGAAGATATACAAAGTCCAAGCGCGATCAGCATTAATACACCGGGTTCGTCTGGCCCGGTAGTAACGTCTGGCTTGCATTCATCAAATTTACAATCATCAATGCAAATGCAAAGTTATCGAAAGAAATCTGCACAAGCACCTCATAGGCCCACAAGTAATTGTTTTAATGACATTGCAAAAGCATGATTCTTGCCCTTTAAACTTTTGCGTTCGCCTTAATAAAAATATTTTTTTGTTGAAACAGTGAATGAGGACGACATCGAATCAGATACGTCAATATCTGCTACTCCAAAATCAACTTCCAGCGTCAAGTTGACAGGAAACACGTTCTTTGGTCCAGATTTCAATGTTGATGCATACAGAACCAACACGGATCTGATTGGAGATGTCGACGCTGGCTCTCCTAGGACACCGAAAACACCTGGAGGGGGTGCTGGAAACTCTGTAGGACTCGGCAGGAGCGAAAATGAACGGGGCCATAGGAAAGTGCTGGAGCAACGTCGACATCTTGTGATGCAACTGTTCCAAGAACATGGTTATTTTCCTTCAACGCAAGCAACTACAACCTTTCAAGCGAAACATTCAGATATATTTCCTAACAAAACGAGTTTGCAGTTAAAGATTAGAGAGGTCAGGCAAAAATTAAAAGCTAATTCGACACCTATGAGTGCTAATAGTCTAGTGAGTCCACTACCTGTTTCTGAACCCTCACCTAACGTAACTGGTAATTACTCGATACTTTTTTATTTCTGAGCATGACAATCGTAAGAGAGGATGTATTCTGCAAAATTTCTGTCTTTATAGGACCATTGACTGCTCCTCCTACGTCGATGGGAGCTCCACATACACTGCCCGTAAGCAGTAGTGGTAGCTAGCGCCCACGTGCCAACTGTGATACTATGCATCCCCTTACTCCACAGCATGAGTACATCATTATTCATTGAAAAGAAAGGAAAGTTTTTATTGGAAAAATATTGTTGATGTACGAAGTTTTAGCGAGTTGTAAAGTGCTGCAAGGCTTTAGTGCAATTTGAACTCTGATGTAACCTGGTGCAGGTAATTTAGACAGGCATATCAAGGTGAGTTGATGTACACATATCAGTAAAAATCTTCATATTGTATATAAAATTGAAGAAATATTGTATCGAATGTTTCTCATGATTACTAATGTTGACTTAAACATTAAGTGTGTTCGAGTATCTGTGTTCCATTGGGATAATAACATGTAAAATTGTGAAATGTTCGCGTGATAAAGAATTTACTGTATTTTAGCAACGATAACGCTCACTAGTGAATTATAAAAGCTCAACCCGCAGGCTTAATCATATTGTCTTGTTTGATAATGAAACAAGGAAGGAATAATATAATCACGTAAAATAACTGTTTCGAAATGTGTAATTCGAAAAAGGAGCTTTCTTCTCTCAGAAGGAAAGACAATACTCTTCTGCATTCTAAATCCAAAGATGATTTATGAAATGGTAATATAGAAGCGAAGATATTATTTTACTACATTATAAAATTACAAGTCATAGTTGTAAAACTCCAAACGTACACGATCGATATTTGTACATCGAAACACCTTGCAAGGATAAAGGGAGGCCTAAGCCATTGTTAAACATTGTTAAAAAATACTATGAGATCCAAGTAGGAAGAAAGAGAGAGTATGCGTGAGTATAGAAAAATGAAGTTCGGCGTGAGTGTAAGACGTGTATGGGTGTTTCTTGAGAGAAAGAGGAAGAGAAAATTGTAATCAGAGAGTATTAGAATTAATGAAGCATTATAAAATGAAATCAGAGTTTATATACTTTAGTTATATACTTTATATATGATATAGATGAAAAAGAAAGCTATAGATGATGAAAGAACTGCGATAAAACATTGCACAAAATTTATGTAATTTCGCAGTCAACAGATATGTTTATTTTACTTGTAAATACTACGGCATGACTACTGGAAGAGGTATCTGAAAAATTTGAAATATCTATGATGCTGTGTCTGGCAATTTCCAATGACAATTGTTAGACGAATGGATTTTTTCGCTGATTCATAGATCATATTGCAATGGAAGTAAATATCGTGCCATTGTGCGGCGAAGGGATTCTATGCGTAATAAATCCCTTAATAGTAAAAAAAAAAATTAATTGTTAGATACCATTTGATATAGATAATATGTAATATGTTCACAATATTCTCGAAAGTACTTATCTACTGTTTTTAGAACTCTGCTCAACTTCAACGCATTCAATTTTGTTTTATAAACATTTTAAAATCTATATACTTTTTTCTTTACTTTTTTCTCTTGGCCAAGTTAGAGATGTAAGCGGTTTTATGCAGGTCGTGCTTTTTTTTTTTCTTCTATACTTTTTTTTTCTATTTTTTTTCTATTCTTTTTTTTTTTTTTTTTTTTTTTTTTGGCTTTAACAGGTAAAGGTAATTTCATCTTGACAAATTAAAAGATACGTTTAGTATCGGTAAGGACGAGGCAAAAAATTTGGAAGATAGATATATTTTTTGAACAAAAATTGTGACATGCCATTTTTATATAATGTATCGTTTCGCGGAATTCTTTTGCGAGTTCCCTCATTTTAGGAAATAATATTCACTATTGAAGATCTCTTAAGTTATTATTCTCTTCGGAGACGCTAAATTTTTTGAGCAATGGCTAAATAGTTTTCGTCGTCAGTGACTAATAATACGAACATAATAAATTAAATATTGTAAAACGCATTTAGCCATTATAGTAATAATTTCTGATCTTTGAACGAAAATATACGAAAAATATCCAAGATGTAGTAAACTGAAACAATTTTCCACCCGACTTTCAATAAACATATCATACGCAATAGAGAATACGTTTATTGCATAAATATTCTGTTAACAAGATGTCTCTGAAGACGTGCCGTTACTCTCGTCAAAAATTCCCGTCGAAATATTGCCGAGCTTTCCTCGACGAAACTTTCCTTTATTATCATTACAAACATCTGAGACCGTTCGAGAAAGCTACTTGAGATACGTCTAGCAGTCGATGTACTGCCACCGAATACCAGTCGAGCGACGTCGTTCGCGAAGAAAAAAAGAAGAAGAAGAAGAAGAAGAAGAAGTGGACGGCGGATTTTGCAGGAAGGAAGCGGCGAGAAAGAGACGCGAGATGATCGATGATCGTTTCGTCGATTAAGCCATCGATCACCTGCGAACTCGCGTCATCCGACATCGCGCATTGTTGGTGACAGCCTAACTTCCAGTAACCTAAACGACGAACGGTAGCAAACACTCTCGAGAAGTTTTCACGACGAAGAGATTCGGCTAGAATCACGAATGTTAATGACGCAGTTGATTAAATTTAATTGCGACTCGAGCGATTAACTCAAGACGTGGTTTCTCTTCGAATGACTGTTGCTTGAGAGTTAACTCGAGGCAATTTTTATTTTAGAGAAACGTGTAACGTACGAGTGAAGGAAGTTGGTGTTTGCTTTGCACGCGAAACACGTTGTTGTACGTTGAATAAAAATGATAGGAAATGTTAGTTAAATGGAATTAACTACGTTTCTCTTAATTAAAATTCGCGTATTTTGTTTATTGGTCGTCGATCGTTCGTCTTGATCATCGTGACAAGATTCTGGCTTTCAACGTTACTTTTAATTTCCGTTAAAATGTTACATCCGTCTTCGCCACAGATTTGCAACTTTTATTTTCAAAGGAAATGTACGAGTGAAGAAAATGATGTTTGCTTTGAACATGAAGCGTTGAATAAAAATTAACAGGAATGTTAGTAAAACAGAGATAGTTTCTCTTAATTGCTCGCGAAATTCGTGGATTTCATTTACCAATCACATTTATCTTGATTATGAGATTTTAACCTTCAATGTTAGTTTTAATTTCCATTATCTGTCTCGACTACAGAATTGTAATTTTTCACTTTTTTGTCAACAAAATATCTGTTACATTAATAACGACTTGAAATAATAACAACTTATTAATTATAATCGAAATTAATAACGACTTATTAAAAACGACTCTCAGTTTTTTTTTTTAAGAAGCTATCAAACAGCTCTTTTGTCTAATGTTACACAATGTTTACTCGTACTTCTTTCGGTAAATTCGACGACAAATGTCGTCGCAACGCAGTTGAAGATCGCGCGAATTTCCACTCGTATTCAAGACCAAAAATACCATTTTCTCCAAAAGCACTCGCTCGACCATCCGTTGCGCCATTCGATATATTTTTCTCCCTATCGCGGGTTCCCGCAAGCACGAAACGGAAACTGATACGCCAGAAGGAAGGTGGTGCAAGAGCCTGCAGAGCTCTGACCCACTTTAGCAGCTTCTATATCGGCGAGGGAACAAAACGGAATGCTACCAATGCTACGGGCTACTTTCACTCGGAAGGCTCGTTCCTCGTTCACAGCCGGGACCGAGATCGCGCGCGCTGCGGTGATCGATTGTTTTCGAAAGGTCGCCGCCTGGTCCTCCATTAATCAGTTTCCCATTAATACCTGTGGGCGACTCTCTTTCTGGAATCTAGCTAAAAGGTCACCGCCGATCGTTTTATCGCTTTTCGAAATATCGCTCATCCTCTTCGTCGATACTGTGTGCTCTCCTCTCGCTGTCTGGGGATAACTCGCGTTTGGGGTAGAAAAAGAGACAGAGAGAAAGAGAAATAGAGAGAGAGAGAGAGAGAGAGAGAGAGAAAGTTGGGGGACAGGAACAGACAGGGGCAGACGGACGGAAAATATTTACGTTTCATTACGTGTTCCGTGGAAGCCAATTAGCGCGAGTCGCCAACGCGAAAAACGTGAAAGGGAGCTCTTTGTGTCCCTTCGTTTTATGCCGGCATCAACACACTCACTCTGGACGATTCGTCAAGGTTACGCAATCCCGCGGCAACGATTGGAAATGGAATCCTTTCCTCCGCGGGCCGGGTCCTCGATTGTTTCAGATTTCGAGACCTGGCCCGCGTGTTTCCAAGGTTCAATGACCGACCGTCAGAAGAAAGGGTCCGCGGGAATTCGTGAATAGAGTGCTCTTCAATTAGCGATTGTTTTTGGTACATTGTTCGGATAATGAGGATTTCAAGTTTGTCCACGAAGAGGCAAGTATACCGAAGAAGCGATCATCTTCATCCCCTTTACTGTGTAACTTTATTTATACATTATCTACAGTTGTTATATAAATATGATCTATGATGTAATATGATTCAATGTATTTTTAATGATATGTTCTTCAATTAGTATCTTTTTGGAATATTGCCTACATGTTTTGGTATTGAAAACTTGTATTAGCTGATCCGTGAGTATTAAAAGTATAAACTAGTAAATGTGCATTTTCAATTCCTTCACTGTACAATGTCATTTATATATTGCACACACTCTCTTTTTACTCCATTAACACTATCAAAGTAGCAAAAACCAATTCATAATTTTTGTTAGACATTTTGTACATCTAACACAGCGTGTTTCCAGAGATATAAATGATTTCTCGCAAAAATAAAAGCTTCTGTATCCTACTTATCCTGCATTGCATTTTTTCTTTTTCTTCAACTTTCCCGATGGAAATTCCACGCAATTTTAATTAACGGTAGTTCTGGCATTCAATTTTCTAAAATATTCGACGTTCCAATGAAAACTGGAAGTAACAAAATATAAATTCAATCACGTTGCACGATTCCTCCATACCAAACGAAACCGATCGAAATCGCATTCCGTTGCTTATGTTATATTCCACGCGAGAAGTCCAACTTCCTGTCAAAAGTCGTCGCGCAAGTCCCCCCCGAGAGGAATCGTCTCCCTCTCTCGCGAGACATTTTCGCTGTTCGTCCGGCAAAACATCCAACGTCACTCGTGCTCGCGGTCGTTCCATAAATCTTGAAGAACGTCCGATCGGCAAGAAACGGACACGCGGGGTCACCGGATATCGTTTAGACGGTCGCTCGATACGAAAAGGGCAAAGAAAAAGAATCGTCGTCGCCGTCGTTGCTCGTACGTCACTTCCCAATGGAAAAAGAGATCCAGGACGAAAGCTGAGAAAGCTGGCGGCCGCCGGGGCCAGGGATTATGCGAATTCATTAACAAACGTGTCGTGCAATCAAACTGCTATTTACCAATCGATTAATTCAACGAACCGAACGATTTACGGCCACGTAGCACAACTACCGTCGCTGCCTGTTACCGCGCTCTTTCCCTCTCGTCTTTTCTTGCCTCTCGCTTCGTCTGTTGTGCGTTCCTCCGTTTTTTTCACAGTCTTCTCTCAGCGTGCTCTAGGACAGTATCAGCGTGGAAACTTTAACCTATAATGCTGGCAACGCAGCGTGGGACTCTCATCATTTCACGTGACAATTATACGAGAAATATGTGAATTACACGAGACGAGGTTTGAGAAAGTCACGTGATAAATATGTGAATTACACGAGAAAATTAGAACACGAGAAGATACGATGAAGGAAAGAAGAAAGCTAGAGAGAAAATTACATTGGATGTTTGAGATCTTTCGATGGAAAAATCACGAGTAATGCAACTTTGTTTATCGGTGAAACTACTTTGGGGAATTGTTTGACGTCTTGGAATCGAGATGTGAATGTTATTCATTTCATGCAAGTATGATTGTCGTGCAGGCGATTGTGGATTGCCAGGGGGGTGATTCTTGAGCAAACTGAAATGAACAAGCTGTGTACGCCAGTTGCTTTCATGCTTCTCCTATTCGTTGTTGTGAATTAGAAAATCATGCGTGCCGCACGGTTCCCTAAGCTTTACAGCCATGAAACAGGGACGGACGAGAGGTTACTACTTGAACGAAAAGCATGGAATTGAACGATTTTGAAGTGAAAAAGGCTATATGACGGGTATTGTATGTGGAAACTAATCCATTCGTTTCGTCGTGAATAGTATGCTGTTAAAAAACCTCTTCGCTGTACGTTAGGATTTTTTGTTGTTTAGAAATATTTCGTAGTAAAAAGATATCAGTTTTAGAAAATTTTTATTTCTGGAGAAAACTTTTATTTCTTGAGACACTCCACGTTACAATTCACATGATGTAAAGAATAGATCTTTTTTTTTTAGTGACTCAAAATCATATGAATTATATTTTATATGATCTAAAGCTTATGGCCTAAAAAAGTATATGGCTTATTTATAAATAACAAATTTAAAGTATATAGCTTATTTATAAAAATTGATAGATGGAATTAAATTTTACATGAAAGAATCAAGAGGATTATAATTTATTTAATACAACTTATTTAATGTTAATCGTAAACGTTGATTAGTAGATTGAGTGAATTACGCAAAGACACGATAGTACGAGTCGTAAAAGACTCGAACTATTTTCAAATTTCACGAAAAAAAGACGCAAAAAATGTAGAAATGTGTTCATTTAGAATAGATTACTTTTCTATCAACCGCGAACGTTAACTAGTAGATTCAGTGCTTTGTGCGCAGACACAGCAGTAGTACGAATCATGAGCGAATCTAACAATAAGTAACAATAGTATCGAAATTTTTGCTGATTAAGATTCACATCTATTTCTATTTTATGTACTCTTTGTACGATATGTACAAAATATGCAAGGTGTCAACAATATCCCCACATACTAATTCTAACATTTATTCCAGGAATGAGCATGCAAGGAAAATTACCGACTAAATGCAGCAAATTACGTTTAATACCTGGCTATAAATTTTCTGGATATAATGTGCGTAAGTTGACAGCCCTTAATTTATTGTCACGACGATCAATTATGTAAACAAGTTACATACTGATCACTGCGTACAAAAAAAAAAATATAGGATTTCTTTTCAAATTTTCGTTTCATTAATTGTTAATATAATACGTATTAGTAATTATAAAAAGTAATGAAATAAATAAACAGAGATCCTTATAGAGACCATTCGAATCCACTTCTTCCAAAAACGACGCTTTTTCGATGCGATATACGCAACAAAAAAATTACCGCAGGCTATCTCATCTCACGATGCTTATATTTTAATAAATTTTAACTTTTCGCCTTAAAGAAAAGAATCCTTATTAAATATCAAACTCTATAATCTTTTTCAAGAACTACAAAACTTCACCGATAATTTTGACAGCACTGTAAATACCTAATTAAAGAAGAAGAGGAAAATTAAAAAATTCAACTAATTAAGAGTACAAAGCGCCAAGTTTACCCCGCAAAAAAGTATTACAGTTAAGAATAGGTGGATATTAAACCCGGTGTTTCAGCTTATTTCTAGCTCGCAACATTAAACTCTGTTTTCGTAACAATCGCGCGAGGTTGCAAGGAAGTTTTTCGAACAGTTTGATTTCACAGGCCAAGGTTATTAACATACAGTGGTCGGTTTCCTGCCGATGGTTTCGCGATTTTATCGAAATAAATGTAATACGTTTTACCACGCTCAACTGAACCACTTTCTACCCAGCGAAGTATGTTTGAATTTGAAGACGAACCAGGTATTTTCGATTTCACAGCAAATGACGTCCTCGGCTGGGATACCTTGGATAAGTATCGTTGCATCATCGATATCCTCCGCGTGTCGAACGTCCGCGATGCATGCGCGCTATGACTAGTTTTCGAAGAATTTTTTCCTCCTGCTGCATCAGCAGAGGCGGCATGATGCAATCAGTTGATTTTACATTTGATGAATCTCTACCTCGCGTACCAGCTCAAATTCGATATTTTTGGTTGATACCTTACGAGGACATTGTCGACTTGTTTCGATCGACAATTGAATTTGAATAGAAAGTATCGGAGTGTTTGAAAAGTTTATAGTGTAAGAAAGAGACAAAAATTATTTTCGTGAAATTAATTCGAATTTTTCAAAATATTTTGTTACTTATCGAGTGATCTTGTAATTGCGAACTTTTGTGCAAGTTGAAGAAAGAAAATTTAAAAATTGTAAGAAACACTCTGCCGTGGATATTTTATACTTCTTTATATACATACGTATGTACTTCACGTGTTCCACGTGTTTTTGCATCTTCAGATGTACTATAGTTTCCGAAAGTTCCTTCCAATTTCTCAGAATTTCACTTTTTGCGTGAACAAAAAACGAATCCAAGTTTTTGCATTCAGTTTTGTCAATCGACGTTAACGTCAGAAGAATCACAGAACGCGAGACGGAGCGAAACTCTCTTCCTACACTTGCATTACAACGCAAGACACCACTGCCATACACCACTGAGTATTATACACCGCGTATTCAGCGATTCAAGACCGAGCTCGAGATCAATCTCACCCACTTCACTCTCGACACAAATCATACCAGTCATACACAGCATCGACAATACGTCCCACAACATTTTGTCGATGACCGCCCACTAGATGTACCGGCATAAATCAATCCTAATACACATCAGCCACGAGCGACAGCGAACAAACCGGAAGAAAGAAACAAAAGGAGAAGAAAGGAAAGAATGAAAAAAAGGAACGAAGCAAAGACTGCGTTGCGTAGCCGTTCCAGACCTCTCGAGAAGCCTTCTCGTAACGAAATACATTCATCGATATGTAGACTTAGAAACTGAGCCTTTGAGATTTTGAAATTTTTATGAATATATTGTACGTGTTGTTTGAAATACTTGAAAATTTCGGCTCGAATTGATTCAGAAAATTTGGAATAAAATAGGTATGGAAATTACAAGATATAACAAATATATATATATATAATATTTAAATATTAATTACATATATTAATAATATTAATATTCAGACATTTCTTACGTAATAAATTTCAACTAAATATACATGTATACAAAATATTTCAGATTACTTCTACTTAATTTTACTAAAGCAATCACTACCGTGTAACTCGTACATTACAGGTATTGATGAAATTTCAAAATGTAGTGTACGCCTCTCCATAATAAACAATCAAATGCTTATACGTATTAAATTACGATCATTAAATTGCTCTCAAATGAAGCAATTGTTTAAAAAATATTTTTATGTAAATCTTCTTTGGTAAGCGTTCGAGTATTTTCGAGGATCAGTGCGCGATGATTCTGGAGCGTCGCGACGCTTATCCACGAGAAGACGCGAGCACGATCGGTTTTCGCAGTCGAAGCCGCGCCGTTCGGATCGATGGAAGGAAGCCAGCTGCCGCGGCAACCGGTTGGCGCCGCTCTATCGAGCAACCTCCAGCCAGAACGGAATCGGCTCTCGCCAAGTCTCCGCAGGGGGTTCTCTGGCCACGTTACGCGCATTTAGCACACAATGCGCGATTACCGCTTCGCGAACGGATAATGAAACGATTTCCGCGATACGCGAATAATAACTCTGGCCTGCGGGACCCTCCACCGCTTTGTTTCGCCAACCGACGATAACTTGCCACCATGCCCCTCTTTTTTTGTGAATTACCGATTGTAAACACCACAGAGAGCCGAACGATGATGTTTTTTTGTGCTTTCTCGCATTGACTCGTTTCAGTTTATCGTATTAATCTCTTCGCGCTGGAATCACGGGAATTTTTTCTCCCAAATTGCAACATTTTCTCAGTCGCGAGTATATTTAAACGTAACCAGGTAAAACAAATGATAAGTTCAGTACTTCTTAATAATTTCTATTTCCAGTGACATCGTACCGACGAGTTTGAAAGAGAAAGAAAGCGACGAATTGTTGTACACGGTTCGGTCGCTCGTTATGGTCCGCGAACCAGTTGGCAGCGCAAGGGGTTAATACGCTCGGAATTAATACTCGCGCCTGCGTTTCGTCGAGATTTGGTTGTCTGACTACGAGCGTTTGATTCTACTGACGCGTGCAGCGGTGCGTCTTGATAAAGGTACTTGATCAAGGAACAGTGAGATTTATAATGCAATAATGTTGAAACGAATATTATCATATAAAGTAAAGATATTTTTGATGTACATTATAGAAAGGAATGACGTAGCGTGATAGTAGATGATAAATTTTGCAAGGGACGTAAAATCGTGTTTCCAGTTACTGTACAGATTCTGTTCTGAAATGAGAAAAAATTTAATGTCGCGCTACTTTGAGGTACTGGTAATAATGAAGCTGATTATAAATTTAAGATTATAATCTGCATTATAAATATAAATATATATATATATATATATACATACGTAATATAAATCGCAAGATAGAAAATATGAATTGAAAGATTGTGTCATATAAGTTTGTAGATTCTATACTATATTATAGATTTATAGATATACTATATTATAGATTTATATATATAAATTCTAGACTTAAAATTTTCATCCCGAGATATTTTTAACAATTATAAAACCGACGAAAAGTGTGAAAACAGAATAAAACAAGTAATAATCAACAATGTAAAAAGAAATGAAACATTAAAAAATTCAAAGTCCCATTTGACGAATGATTATTACCTTCAACGTATCACAGACACGATAACAATCGAAGTAAAACTGTGCAACTTGTTCTTCTACTTAACCATTTATTTCATATTCAACGATCCGGAGACGATCGACTAATTTTCATACATCTTGCAAGAACATCTCTAAAGCAACTAAAAAAATAACTGTATGAAGAACGACAGAACTCGAAAGGTTGATCAAATTCAGGTCAAAGGCTGATCGGGCGACACTCGGAAAGCAGCAGCGCGAGTGGAAAGAAGCAAAACGGGACAGGATATTCGCGTCGTTGGACGCGAGTGAATAGCTCTTCAAAGGCAGACGCGTCGCGGCTGGAAACTCGCGCGCATTTTTATCGCTAATTTATGGTCATCGGCGCGCGAACCTGCCGTTTCTGCTATTGTACTTACGACTGGAGAGCTACTAATGGAAACTCCGTGTCCGCTGACGCATCGCGGATTAGACGCGAGATAGAGGCGGGAACGAGGTTGCTGGCTGCCCCGACGTTCGCCTCGATCGTGCCACTCGCCTTCACGATAAACCGAAATTGGCGTTGCTCGAGCCTAACCGCGATCTAGCCAGGCGACCGGCCGAGTCTAATTTTAATGAGTTTCACTTTTTTTTTTTTTTTTGCCGGAGACAGTATCGGTCTCTGCTCGTTAATGGCCACGGTGTTCGGATGCCGTTAGGATTTTTGTACAGTCATTCCCCTGTGCCACCGGGGAAACCGTTTCGCCTGTTAATTGCGTAATTACCTTTAAAGGAGAATACGGTACACACGAGCTGGCGTTTTCTTTTATCACAGGCCGCGGGGTTATTCGATATTGTTGCCTGGAAGCTGGCAATATGGAGTTTAGGCTACGAAGAGTTTCTACGATGGTGTTTGCGGTAACAAAAGAGGTAGGATTGAGCTTTTCATGAAATCGATGCTTATCTTGTGGCCCAATGTTGTAAATTTGTCAAGAAATAATTTGAAACTGGAGTAAGTAAGGAGCTTTCGTCTTGCAATTCAATTTTTATATTCCAATACTACAGTGTACTATAATATTTTTATATTCCAATATTATATTAATTTAAACTACTACGATATTAAAATGCTTATAAATATTCAAAGAATTAATTTTTATACGATTAATGTAAAATACTCTGCGGCACTCGATAGAGTTTACCATATGTAAATATAAAACTAACGTAAAATCTAACAAAGAGAGAATAAAATTTACGAAGAAACCTCTTGGAGTCTTTTGATTTTCGAAATGCATGAGGCAACTGGTTATACAAATGCATGAAAGTCTACGGTAGGTAATTTCAACACGTATTTGAAAGAGAATGCATCGCGTTGGAAAATAGGCAGAAGCTTCAGTTTAAAGTAACTAGGTTCTTAGCTAATGGCCTGACTGTTGTTTGTCCGAGAGATTTTCTCCCGAACTTCGAACCACGGTCGTTAAAAAAAAAAAAAAAAACGAAAAGAAATGGTTGCGAAACGACTCGCTTCGAACCGGGGAAACAACAATTGTTTTCGTAGAAAGAGCACGATCGCATTGATTATTTCTTCTTCTGGTTTTACCTTCGTCGTAAACAACACGCGTTGCTGGACTGAAATAACAACCATGAACTCTGAACCAAGTCCGAAAACACCTTTCACCTCTCAATTATAATACGATCGTACCGAAGGTTCCAAGTTTTCGCGAAAACAACCACGACACCGACCATTTCACCGTCACGATCTCTTTCTTCGGTCGCAAACAACGAAGAGGATCGCAGATTCTTTGTCGGAGAAGAGAGAACAACGGGGAAAACAGCTCTTGGACAATGATTCCCTTAATAAACTCCTCTTCGCCGGTGTATCGTACGTACATTTTACGTTTTCTACGTGAAAAGACAATTTCTAATTCTGCACGCCGGGCGGACGAATATGTCAACGATCGTGCAAAAAGCGCAAAGTCCAGCGAAACGACCGGCGTGCGCAAGCAGTTTACGACTCGGTTGCGATTCGGTTTCATTTCGGTCTCGCGGCGAGCGTATTATAAACCAACGATAATCACAGGCTCCGGTTGCACGCGCAAATACCTGTAGCGCGACGTTTCTTAAATCGGCCGTTTCTTAAATCAAAACGCGGCGCTGGGAAGAAGAGACGGGGAGAGACGCGGCCGCTTTGCTCGTTCAACCGGGTTAAAACGTTGCAAACGCACACGCACACAGAGGCGCTACGCGGCGGCCAACTCCTCTTTTCTTTTTTCTCTCTGGCTCCTCGCGCGTCGCTCCGCATTCGGGACATTAAATTTGAATACTCGTACGGGGAGAGCATCGTAATTCAAAATTCAATTACCGGAACTGTTCTCCCTCGGCCTGGTGGCTCTGCTGGCCCTTTCGGGGGCCGTTTTAAACCCTGTCTCGGGTGGACCATGAACGTAGCGTCGTCACGCTCACGAGGTTAATGAGAGAGGGAGAGAGAAGTAAATGCGGCACGATCGGTATAATGAAACAGCCGCGCGGATATGAAAATAATAATCCGCGGCGGTGGCCGCCTCTGAAGATCGAGAAGCTCGATATTAATACGCCATAAGGTTTAGACAATTAGGATAATACGGCGTCCGAGCGAGTAATTACAGCCCCGCCGCGCCGGTGCTTCCTACCATCCCCCTTTTCGTCCTCCGCGTAATGGAACGAGCAGTAATCCGCGCGTGCGCGCTTGCCTGTTGACGCGGTGTTTAATGACATTTAATAATCTCGCGATTCGCGGCACGGTAAAGGCCAGGTTTGCCTGTAATTACAATGTCCGCGCGCTGGATTAACCGACCGTCGGCCAGTTTTCTTTTTCTGCGTGCATAAAAAGTTCACTCGACATACATACGTATGTATGTATGTACGTATGTACGTACGCACATGTGTACGTGCGTCGAACAACGGCCGAATTTAAGCGGGCAGCTAATGGCCCTCCAGAAATGGTCCCTCGCTCGAGTCGAGCGACTCTTTTGTTTTACGCGCGCGCTTTCGCGCCCCAGCCCGACGCATTAAAACTTCGCCGCGATGCGCAACGGACGATTCTTGACGTGCTTGAATTTCGGCTACCGCGCGCTGCACAGATGCCCCGATATCATTTTCGAGGGCAGCTACTTTCTTTAATGAGAGGTTACTCGAATTACTGCTCCTTGCGAACGTTGTTCTTATTACGGCGGATTAGTTCCTCGATGGGTGAGCGAACGGGTGTATAAGGGGTGTGGATGTAGATGATATTTACGGTTTCGAGTGTAATGACGCGTTTCGAGCACGTTCGTTCGCACTCTACTTCCACCGTGCTCGTGCTGGTACATCAGACTTTGAAAATTAAAAGAGGATTATTTACTTTTTTTCGTACAAAGTGCCGGTACGTTGACAATTTTATTGGGGAAATTAGAGTTTGCAATCTAAAATGAAATTTAGAGTTTGTAATATACTGGTCCGGTGGTGCTGAAGTTTTGTAGAAATAAAAATGTCATTGGAATTTTATGCGAAACTGCACGTAGTATGTGGAATTGCTCTCATCAAGTAATTTTTTTTTATCGAGTCTCGCTCGTTTTATGCGCAGTAAAAAAAAGCTTGTGGCTGATGTTATCAACGCAACAGGCAGCAAAAGTCGGTTTACTTTTGCTTAACATGTGAAACTTGCGTGTCGTGTGTATAATATGTTTTTCCTATTGACTTCGAAATCATTTCATTGGACTCTAGCAACGGGACAGCGATTTTAATTTTAATTATTCGTACATGTCTGTTTAAGAAACTGAAAGGAATGTGCAAAGAAAACGGTGACTGACTCTTATCTTCCTTCGCATATTTTCTTAATTGGATAATTACGTTACGTACAAGGTGAATCATTATAATCTACTCTTTTAAATGACTAAATAGCTTCAAGGTAGTCCAAGTATCCCGAGGCATTGAATTTCCACGTGCATTTCGACTAAAAAAGTAGCCGCTCGATGGAAAACAACGCGCGTCTCTCCGTCGAGAAAAGAAAATAACCCAAGATCCGAGAAATACCTTGAGATCCGAAAAATTGCTAAAAAGAAACGATAATTACTCCCAACCGTCTAATTATTTCACTTCGCGCGGGAAAGGGAAGGAGAAGCGCAAGAAAAAGAGGAAGACGCTCCTCTTCGAGCAGTTTTTCTGCCGCGCCGATGGATAAAAATTTCTTTAACGTGTTAATATGCGGTGATTCACCTTGTATATTTCTTTTACGGCACAATAAACGCGCGTAATCGTTTGCAGCTAATGATCAACGAGGCAGAAAAACTTACGAACGGCTCACTATATTTCAGCGTAATACGCACTTGCATTAACCAGAATATAATTTATATTCAATAAAATCACCTTTATGGGAACATTCGATCACGATTATTACAGCGAACGCCGTAATCATCGGCTATACATCCCGATAAATAAAAATCTATGACCACTTCCGGTAAATGCTTATCACTTAAAACGCGCGCAGTTGAAACGGCGAATAAAAACCGAACCTGCCAATACCGAGGCAAACGTATAATCACAATGGAGAAACTCGGAACTTTTTTTATTCAGTTCCCCAAAAGGAACATTCCAGCGAAATTTTGCATACAATGAAATCCGGCTATATTTATTCAGAGGGAATTTTAGTTTGATTAACTGAAGCTATTAACGAATTCAATTGTTTAAAAAAATATTAAACAGCGGCACTGGCGAGTAAACAGAGTATTGGTGAGTTTCTGTCGTGTATTATTCCAGTAAATTCAGAAAAATTTCAGACTTCCACTGTGTTATTAAATTTCGATCGTTTTCTCAATAGTCTCGTCGTACTCGGAAAATGTTTTCTCGTCATTCGTGCAAAATACGTAAACGTTGAATAAATATTAAAAGCTTAATACATCTATCAGTAGAGAATTTTGGTCATTTCCTGATATACCTGACTGATCCTCGAGCATATTTGATGTATTTTCGTTACATTTCAGTCTTTAATAATGGAAGCACCAGCAGCGAACGATCGAGAAGTAGTAGAAAATTATTAGAGGAGGTACGCAGCTTGATTATACCCGAGATGATTCGTTATTCAAAACAGTGACGTTTCCAAACCGGACGTGTAACATCGAAGATTGTGCATGCAAATGTACAGTCTGAACGACGTGAGGTATAATGTCACACGACGAGTGTCATACGCGCAATAGCCTGCACCGTTATCGCCGCCATTGCACGACAAAGGAATTATGTGTAAATCTGATTGGCCACGGAATGCCGTTAAATTCGTCACGTTGCGCGAGCTGAGAATTAATAAAGGATTCGATCGCAGCGATCAGCCTTTAAGCTCGTAACTTTTATTTACGAGAGTTGGTAGCCTTACGCTCTGGCTGTATCTCCGGGTTATAGTAAATAAAGCGTAAAGCCCGCCTCGTTGTGCAACCACCTCTCGTACGGATAAATTGCACCGCTCCTTTCCAGGATATGCATATCGATATTTGCACTTTTGAAATACCCGTAGAAACCAGCACCAAATCCAGAATTTTAAACAAAATTATGTTAATTATATTTAAGAAGAATAATACGGCAACTGAAACCCCTTATTATAATAGCAAGTAACGTATATGTAGAAATTTTTAAAATTCGAAGACCATTAACTAGATTGTAAAAAGAGAAATATTTTTCATGATAAACGGCGGAATTGTTGATCACTTTCTATCTCAGGCTGATTTTCTAAAAAATTCACTTGTGCCTGTCGTATTTTCAATACAGATTTTAATAACGGATGGGTACTTCATTCGCAGAACTTAATTTTTCTTTTCAACGCAGACGTATTTTTACAAGCGCATTCAAACAAAATTCCAACTATTGTTATTCCACAAGAAATACTTTTGTACCTAATATTTATAACTCTGTCATTCGATACATATTCAATTATAACTTCACTTTAATGCCAAATTATCTTACAAACGACACTTTGTCACTCTTTTGGCGACAATCTAACAAAAATTCCAATAAACGCTCTCATTGACATTCCAACGTTCCTACGACAAAATCGAAATGACCAGCCGACGTATATCCAGCTTGATCTCGATTTATAGACAACGAACGATCGTGTCTCTCTCTCTCTGTCTCGCCACCCGGTTTCTTTTCCAAGATTCCGTTCGTTCGCATAAAAGATCGTCGGGTAGAAATACCGTTTAGCATTTTAAGGAGAAACAGGCAGCAACGCCGTAGATAAAACGAGCGCTCCGGTTGCATTCAACAAATACGCTGCTCGTCGACTAGCGAACTGGTTTGCCACAATGTTCCGCGATATTACGCGGCTGGATGCAAGAAAGAATCGGCGAGTTGGCCAGTCATTAATATATCAACCGATACGCCGATCGAAATTATCTCGAGCGTGGAGCCCGGCCGTGTAATCGCGAAATACGGCGTTGCCGGACTGGCTGCACTCTTTCTCTCTCTCTCTCTCTCTCTCTCCCTCTCTCTTTCTCTCTCTTCGAGCGTGGATTTCGCGACCGACCGACGCGGGTCGACTTTTAAAATATTCCCGGCATAAATACGGGGGAATATTTCGCGTACGGAACGTTTCGTTATTTAGCACGTCGGGGGGGAGGAGCTTGGAAATTGAGTCTGTTTGGATTTGAACGGGGATAAGGCCACGAAATGTCGAGTGCCGCCGATTGTTGCGCGTAAATGAGATTCAGAGAGGAGAGAGAGAAAGGTTATTCCGTTTTGCGTTGTTGTCGCCGGGGAGGGAAAAAGTAAATATCCAGGAAGGTCCATGACTGGAATCGATTTGCGATAGTTGCTCTTTAAATCAGAGAGAATTGAGGCAACACGGTGGCGAATATTAGACTGAATATAATCGATGGAACCTGTTAGAATACCTCTTTGAACGTCTGTGTGTATGTGTGTATACAGTCAGTCACAAAAATCTACGTACACCCAATTGGATTCTAAACAGAAAAAGGAATGCTTTCTTGGCATTCTGTAGATCTCAGATAAATTAACTTGGATCATTTTCGAAAATAATGTTCTTTTACATTTATTTGAAATAACGTGTAAAAATTGAGAACATCTTAAAAATATTTACGTGGTTATTCGAATTAATAATATTGTAATAACAATGAGAAAATTTTACATATCGGCGTGTTAGTAGACTTTGATTTTGAACGCTGTAAATTAATGGATATAAAATGTTTAAAATCCTCCATTTACGCAAACTTTCGTGACTGACTGTATCCGCGCACATGCGCGAGCGTATTTAGAAATAATCTGCAGTTACGTTCGCGCGAGACGTTTTGCCAGAGATTTTTTCTTTTTTTTTTTCAATCCGGCCATATGAGATATCATCGCAAGTAATGCTGATTAGGAGGTGCGTGATGATCGCGAGCCACGATTGTACCCTGCTTTAATTACTAGCTTTATCGAGTACAGAAGACTAATGGGGTGTTAAATTGATCCTTGGAAGGTGGTAATTAAGTGAACATTTTTCACAAGTTTGATATCGGCGTTGTATAATTTAGGCGTAATCGGTCATACGCAGGGAGAAACTGCGTACGTTTATGCATTTATATACCGTGGCTGGATAATTAATACGAGAGATAATGTACCTCTATCCTCGTTTTATTCGTTCCGTGTTGCATCGACGTTTTATGTTGCATGGTGGGCGCACGATTAAATATTATCATCGCGATATATGCAAATAAAAGTGTCGGGCCATCGTCGTGGCAATTAATATTTGTTAAAATAATCGAAACTGTGCTGATTGTACCTCTGTTGTACAAGAAAACACTTTATTCATACGTGATACACCAACTCGTACGAGTATCATATTATATTTATATATACTTGTGTTGTAATTTTCACGTACAAGAAAACACTCTCTATTTATATCTACATGTACATTATATACATCAACTCGTACGAGTTCAATACCATTTTTGTATAATAATCGTTGCTGGACGTGACGTAAACTATTCAAAAATATTTGTAAAAAAAATCGACGATCATCGTAGAAATCAATGCATTAAAAAAAGAAAAGAAAAAGAATAAAGAAATGTGTTGAATTAAACTTCCTCTGCATGCTTTCCACGTACAAAAATATTCTTTTTATTTACACACACACACACACACACACACACACACACACACACACACACGTAGCAGCTCGTACGAGTCTGTTTAATGCACCAATCACCCGTCCTCAGAGAGACACGAAGACACGCGGTCATTATGCAGCGGAGATCCTCGTGCAGGCATTTCTCTCTTTGCCAAGGGATCCAGGCTCGCGTCGCCGACGTTAATGCGAAATCTGAACTTATCGCGCCACTAAGGACGATATTTACGGTTATCGGGGGCTGGTGCACCGGCTGCTAAACGCCGTAGATCTTGCTCAACGCGCGAATCCACCGAGACCGGACTTCCCGTATCTGCGGCCCCCGGTAAGTGTTGCACGATGATCGTGGTTATTAAGTCGCGGAAAATATGGTTTCGCTGTACGAAACGACGGACGAACAGCCCGGACGGAATCGATCGAAGGGACCAGTCGAATTAATGGCGATCGTTTGTTCGACAACCAGTCGGGTTTGAAAGGGGGATGAACAACCGGATCATGTTAATTCGATGGTAAATTCGATGGAGAGTGGCGTGATTTATTTTCATTGATTTTTAAACGAGTGATGAGGAAATACAGAAAATAGCTTTCGAATATGACGATCGAATATTTGTTACTGAAGATAGAATTTCGTACTAATTTTTGAACTTTGAAAATCTATCGTTGAACCTTCAAATTTACGAAATTGATATTACGTCTGTGAATTTGCATTTGACGTATTATCTAATATAATATGTCGAAGAATGTTGATTGCAACTATGGTGATAATCAGACACCGAATTTGAAAAATTACATTTCAAAAAAAGTGGTTCAATTGTTGTAGTAGTATGTGTCATGTACAGTGTTTTCTACCAAAAAATTCTCCGAAGCTTGAATTCTCCGATATTCAAAATTTTTAAGTTTCGAATTAAAACGTTCAAGGATTTATTGTGCAAAATTGAATTTAAATTTCCAATCGTAGTAAGAATTTTTCCCTTGATTATAAATGGTTAATCATTCAACGTGAGTCTTTCAAACATCTTAGAAATCAATATATATATATATATCCCACAATCCTTCCAAAAGCAAAGTTACTAGTAAAAAAAATTATAGTAAAGGTTACTAGTAAAGAAACTACAGCACGTAACGAACTCTAAATCGACTCTAAATCAGCGTTTGGGAAAAAGAAACGTTAACGCTTTTAATCGCAGCTACCACGAAACTTTCGAGCCCCAGGTGCCATTTTCGTCGTCGATGTTCATCGATACGGCTAATTTCACGCTCGAATCGCCTTTACATCGTTATTATAATCAACGGACGTACAGCGGATACGCGCGGTGGCGGCTCGCGTGACTCAGCCGCTATTTCTTTTTTTCTCTTTTTTCCTTTTTTCTCTCCTCCTTTTTTTTTTTTTTTTTCGCTTCTCTCAGTTCACTTCTCGATCGGTTTGCATTTGTCCGCGTGCCAGCTCGTCCCTGGTAAAAAAAGTTGAGCCGCAGTGTGCCTCGAATTTGGTACCTTAACTTAACTTAATATCGACCGGTCGACACGTCGACGCTGGCAAGTGTTGCGAGGTTCGCCGCTCTCGAAACACGCATGGATCTCTGCGCATGGTGCAAACGATATATATATATATTGCTAAAGAAAAGGAAGTCGTCTCGTCAGGAGTGTGTCCCTTTTTTCGTACAGAAAGACATGATAGATTCGACGGAAATTAAAATTACCGTTTGGGTTGTACAGGTTGTGTCGGCAATTATACGTACGTACGCGCAAAGAAACGACAAATATTCACAATTATTCTACAAAATGTACAGGTTTCCGCTTTCCCAGACTCATTTACCCGTCATTCGGTGACACGGCTCGAACATTTACAATGTACTTTTAAGAAGTCGGTTATTGCTGTTTCACTCGGGATTGTTCAGGATATGTTGCTGATCGTTATTATAATTTATAAATGCAAACAGAGAAAATGTAAATAAAAATGAGAAAGGAAAGTTCGTTGTGAAAGAATTTACAATGCATATCCATCGACGAGAGAGAATTTGTAGATTGAGTATGGTGCAACTACTTGAGCCTCTTAGGTTCATAAAAATTCTTAGAGAAGATTGTTTTTTCGAGAACGATCTCGTGGAATGAGAATGAGGAACTTCTACTTTTTACTCGATCGATTCTACAATTTCACGTTATCAGCTCCATCTTTTCTCGCAATTAAATACGCTCCGTCAAGTGGGAAATAAAATCGTAACGCGTATTTTCTCGATAAATCTGACGCATTTTGCTAATCTTCTGCAAGATTAGGGTGACGAAAGTGTCGACACGCCTAGTGTCTTTTGGCGATATCTTTTGTGAAGACAAGGTCTGTTTTCATAAATAGTTTACTACGTACGAAAGTAAACAAGCACAGTAGCAACTTTCAATGATAAATTATACAGTAATAATGCAAAGAGTCGAGCAAGTAATTATGGTAATTAATCTGCATATAATGGCGGAATATTATTAGAAAAATTACGAAATATTTTACGAGTGTTGTGTACAAAAAAATGTACAAAAAAAAAAAAATTCAAAGATATGATCAATAATTTTTAGATTCTCAAATTTTTATATTACACTTGTATCGTTATTGTATAACTCATTATTGGGAATTGCTACAGCGCACATCATACTTTTCTACGCGGCGAACTATATATTCATATATTTCATCAAAGATGTCGTCAAAAAACCATGTGTGCCACTAATATTTTAACCATACTTCTTCTACACCTTACGAACATCTTTCGTTTTGAAATTAGATAAAAATACGCACACGCACATACACGGTAATAAAAAAATTTCTGTCCAACGAAGGTTTGACCTTACGACAAAACAACTCGTCGATGTTTCATTCATTTCATTTCGACCACAAGTGTGAGAGATGTTCTTCGTATCGTTAAGGTGATTATTTTGTATATAAATTTTACTACATTCTCGTAATACCTAATAAAAAGGAGACGAAACTTTTCTACAGAGAATGAAATTTTCCACTGATGTAAGGTATCGATCTGCGTCCGGTTTGGTGTCGCGCTTAGGTCAAGCGAATGGAGAAAGAATTGAATCGTTGAATCACGCTGAAACTCGAGCACACCGTGATAGTCGATTTCACTAACATTTAGACGCACACGATAATTCAATTTCAACGAAGAAAACTGAGCTCTCACTGACTTTTACAACCCACGTTTCTACTGCCTGATGTTAATAAACGAATGGACCACGCGTTATGTGTTCGACGATATTCCTCGATGTTCCGGAAATGAACGTGACAGGTATGTTCACTCTCTCAACGTGCCTATTATGTACTTTAAAGAGATGCCTTTCGAGACATTTTCGAGGATATATTTTACATATGAGACAAATGAAACTTTTCGTCTACGAGAAACAAACTCTAAACTACTCTAACTTAATTTTATAGGGTTTGTCAATTTCTTCTTGCAAAGCCAATCTCCAAGGAATCGAGGGTCGTTCCGATCTCTCGCGAGATTTATTCCTGCGACAACCGCACTCCCTCTCTCGTCTTTTCTCTTTTTTTTTTTTTCTTTTTTGCCACTGCACACACACACACACACACACACACTCAACTCATTGTCAGTTACTCAACGATAAACCGTTCGTCCTTCTGCCAGTAACGCCAGTCCGTCGAATACTTAGTGTCTCTGTTTAGAAAACTACTTGGCGGGGGGCGAAAATCGACGATAGGAAAATGGGAGAAACGAAATGCTGTGAGAACTACGATGGAGGACGGTGAGACGACGAAACAAGGAGAACCTATCGACCTGTTCGAGAAACTCGCGTCTCGTCACGGAAGGATAAAATCATCTTTCGATACGAACAAGTTGACATTTGCTCATCTCTCTTTCCATTAAGTTGATCCGCGAGATTAAACAAACAAGTTGCGACAAACTATTTGAGATTTGTCGGGGAGATCCCGATTGTGTTTCTCGATGGTCTGTAGGCTCGCGGGAAACGTAATATATCACAAACATATCGCCGGGGGAAACGATACGCAAGACGACGAATCCTGGTAGGACAATTATACAGAGAATGCCCGGTACCGGTCGCGGCGCGTTTACGAGCGGCACCGGAACACCGAAATACACGACTTAGTTACTTACAATATTCGTACAAGTGCTTAAATACTACTGCCCCGTGGCCGATCTGCCCGTGCTCGATCCGACCGGGAGGGGAGGGGCCTCTTCACCTAACCGATAAATTGACTATTAATATTTCCGTAGAGAATTTTACAAATCAGTCGGTGACACGTGCGTCGAGCCGACGCTCGCTATCCTTCGACTATCGTCGCAGCATCGGCGATTTCTTTTCCTCTTTGTCACGTTCACCCGCGAAACGATGAAACTCCGCTGCTGCTGCGACGTAGGAAGCACATTTCGCGTCGTTTCCTCTTTCGCGCGCTCGCCCGACTGTTCGTTCCTCTCTTATCTAATCTCTCCTCTCTCCGTTTCTCATTTTATCCTTCTTCTTCTTTTTTTTTTCTTTTTTTTTTTTGGAGGGGGGGGGGGAGTTTTCCTCCATCGATCCCTTTCGCTGACCGGCCTCAGAATCGCAACAGGCAGAAAATAAATGTCAACGCTACGCCGGGACTGTGAATCGCGAGCATTTCAACAATTTTTCGACAACCGGCCTTCGTATCTCGCGTCAATCGATTACGCGATTATTCCTTTCCCTCCTGTTTTCTCTTCTTTTTTTTAAATTTTTTTCTTTTTTCTTTTTTTTGGTTTTTAATCTTCGCTTCTGTGGCGGCGCCTTTGCGATCGTGTATGCGATCCGTTTCGTTTGTATATAATATATATGTACACACAGACACACACGTGTGTGTATATATATTTATATTCATATATCGCTATCGCAATATTAATTAATAATAATTACATACGCGCGCGGTGATTCTCAATTTGTTCTCGCGCCATGTTTGTTCGTGCGCCATTTTTCTTTCACTACACGTCGCTGTACCCTTTGTCCTCCGCCGTGCGCTTCTCTTACTCTCTCTTTCTTTCTCTCTCTCTCTCTCTCTCTATATATATATTTATTCATTTATTTATTTATAAATTCATATTTATAATATATATATATATATATATATTTATCGTAATGTCAATAATAATAATACTATCAATAACTAATGAGGATGCTGGTGACGATGACGATGACAACGATGAGGATGGTTCACGATTTGCGAACAACAGCTAAACGTGTCTTTCTCTCTCTTTCACACACACACACACACACATACATACGCACATACTTTCGCTCTCTATTAAATAATCCCTATTTTTTTAATACGATAGACCACATTAGGATCGTCCGCATCGCGCGAACCAGGAAGGCGCTGCGAATGTACCATTCTCTCTCTTTCTCTTCTCTTACGCTCAACAACGTCGACACACGGATCCATATGGTGCGTTACATGGGGTGTGTGGGAGGGAGGGGGTGGGGGGAGAGATTCGTGTTAGCCGGTGCGCGTTCGCGGGAATACAACGAAAATCGGTGGATGAAATCGCGCCGCGTTGATCGTTCTCGCGATTCGCTAACACTCGAATAGAGAGAGAGACTCGGTGGGATTGAAAACAGACGGATAAATGAGAAATGCCCTTAAAATAGTATCGCGTACGGGGGGGGGGGGGGAATCACTTGGTGGCGTCCGCCGATGCGGACATGAGGTTCCAACGAAAAAACCGACCGATCACGCGCGCACGGCTGGCAGTAGTAACGTGTTCACGGATCTACAGATCGCCGGTAGAAACCGGATGCTGACGCGCCGACGATAATTTCAACCGATCGAATACCGAGACATTGAGGTTCGGTCGTACCGATAAATAGTAACTATGACTGTGACTAAAAATAATGAATCGTATATATATAATATGTATATATATATATATATATATATAGATTTTTTTTTTTTTTTCATTATAATAGAAAAGTCTCGCGTGCAGGCTGACACACGCGAATTCACTACGTATACGCGTAACGTGCTATACAGATAGGTATTACACCCTTTGAGGGTCGTGCGCCCCTGACTCGACTGGCCGTGACTCGACAGACGTCTCCTTATTGCAACAACGTCCGTTTCGTTATTCCCTTTCTTCGCCCGTGGCCAGGGAAATGGATAAGAAAGCTCTTTTCGCGGACGAGCGACTTTTGTGAAATTTCGGCCGGAGAGGATGTTCATTGTCGATGACGCGTGTTCGATTTCGCGTGTGCAGTTTCGCGAAAAATATCCGCCGCGCGGATTTTCTCCGGAAACCTGGCAACATTGTGCACTTGCTTCGTCTTTCAACAAAACGCAGCGTCTTTCATCCTCGAAGTAACATAGAAAACTTTGGTTTTTTTTTTTTACGATCTCTACGATCTCCTCGTTCCTCTTTTTTTCTTTCTCCCCCCTTCTTTGTAGAAAGTTCCTTCGCCTGCACACGTTTCTCAGGGGATAGTCTCTTTCTTCTCTTTCTTCGGTTTCTCTTTTTTCTATTTTTTATTTTAAGCTCGCGCGAACACTGCCCCTCCCACCGAGAGCGTACGGATCGTTACGAGCTTAAGAGTCGTAGAGATTCTTCGCGACTCCGTTCCCTTAGTCCTCCTCTTCGCTCTCCTCTGCCGGCCCGTACATGTCGGCCAGCTTGTCGAATCTCGGCCCCCAAGCGCCCAAGTACTCGTACTCGTGCTGCTCGTCGTCTGTACCTGTTGATTATTTCAAAATAACGACTCGTTCTCGCGTTGGCTCGCTCGTGCGACTCGAGCGGAAACACGTACCGGAAGCTAACGATGACAACGAGCCAGCGATACTTCCGCCACCCTCGTATGCGTAATTTCGTAGATCGTCGAACGGCGGCGCGTTCGGATCACTGTCAGCTCTCTTTTTATGGTCTTCTATGAAGATGCCCACGTTTGGCTCCGGTCCTAGTGTGTCTGTAAATTGTATTTGCAATCAGGCGAAGACAAGCAAGCATCTTAGAAGCATGTTAGACCGGACAAGACAATGTAGAAGAAGGTATGTAACGCGTGAGAGCGTAGAGGGTTGCTTACAGGGTATTTTACACGGTGGTAGCTTGCCACCCATATCTGGTATCGGGCCACCGATAGGAATTTGAAGCGGGGTAATGTCGAACGCGGTCATGTCGTCCTCTCCGCCGCCCTCGTCGTCGTAGTTGATGATATTTTCTCTCACGTCGTCGTCGGGCCCGGGATACTTGATGTGAGATTCTCTTCTTCTGTTGTAGACGACAAATACTAACACGAGAACTACAAACGCAAGACGGATGTCCCGTTAGTCTCTCTTGAGTCTTCATTTTTTTTTTTTTTCTTTAATGCATCTGGTTTACACGATACCTACCAAGGATGATCAAAAGGCAAACCAAGATGGCTGCCAAAGCTCCCATACTGAGTTTCAGTGTCTGTCCCTCTTGAACAAGCTCGCAGTTCTCACCCCAGAAACCGTCCGGGCAGATGCATCTGTATCTGAAGTGTGGATCCTGATTGATACATCTACCGCCGTTCAAGCAGGGATAATCTATGCACTCGTTCTTGTCCATGCATCCTTTGTTATCGGGCGATGGAATCTTTCCTTCTCCACATCTGAGAATTTAGGCAATGCAGAATTTTTCAAGTGCAGGGTATTTTCTTTCTTTTTTTTTTTAATTTCAATTTTTCGAGAGTTTATATATCTCTAGAATACACAAGTTTCAATTTAAAAATTCAACGTTGACTTTCCTGCAATGTTATCGCAAAATCAACAGCATGATTTGTTGCGTTTCTTTTTTTGGAAATATCTTCCTGGGACATAGAGATCGTGTTCCACAATTTTCACAATACTCACGTGCAGTCGTACTCGTTCCAAAGATCGATGCATTCGAATGGCTCTGGACAAATGACATTGGCGCAAGGTTTGTTCGAGGGGCAGTTCCTCTCCAAGTTCCTCGCCATGGTTGCCTGACCCCATTGCGTTCCGTTCATGGCTGGTGGTAATGGAAGATGCTTGCCCTCTAGCCTTATGTCATCCAGACATCCTGTTTAAACAAAAAAACATTGCATCGTCAAAACAGTTGATTGATGTTGATTAACTTATTGAAATATCATCTGGTAAAACGTTTTACCTTTTTGATAATCTGCATACACCTCGAATGTCCGAACCCCAGTGTACTCAGCCTTGCCACCCGCGAAAACTCCCTCCTGTTTGTCAACCAATAACCACTGATGTCCCTCGAACGAGAAGGTCTCGTTGAATCTTCTCCCTTCACCACCGTCTAACTCCAAGGTCGCAGCCGATCCGTATCTTGACACTCTAACTGTATGCCACTGTCCGTCGTCGACAGCTATCGCGGTCAGCCATATGTCTCGTTCCTCGGTCCTCAGGCTGTTCAAATTGTACCGGAAGTGCAGTCTACTGTCCTTGATCTAAAAATCAAAAGCATTTCGTCTTCGTGATTAAACAAAGAATTCCACTTTTATTTCCATTACATACAACAATTGCTACGAACTCTGCACTATTTGTAACTTTAATTTAATCCACGAGAGAGACAAATTTAAAGTTTATTTGATAAAAAGTTAAACCGATTGATTGGAAATCTTCAACTATCGCCATTGTGAATAGAATTGAAAATACTAAAACTTCCGATGAAACTGATCTGAGAAAATTAAACGTATCATTCCTAACATAGAATAATTATTCGTTGAAATTCGTCCAATTTCTAATTAAAATTAAAATAATATAAAAATTATTCCATACACCACGTAATAATATTAATTAATATCACTATGAATTCATGGACAAGTTAAATGCAATGTTACTTTACCTCCAAGATGGCGTACTCTCTGTTATGCTGGTCGCTAACTCTGAACAGCTCGCCGTGGACCTCTCGGGTGCGGAATCTCAGCTGAACCTGCGTGGAATATTTGTCCGGCTCGAACGACAACGCGTATTTCACGTAACTCTGTGGCTTGAAAGTCGTCGGTATAGTGGGCGTCATGCACCCTGGACCGGTCCAGCCCGGGTTGCACTGACATCTGGCCTCGGTGAAGCTTCCCACGCAGGTGCCGTGCTCCCAGCAACGGAACGTGGACTCCTGGTTGTTGCAGATCTCCTCGGTCTGAGGACAGCCGGCCACGCTGTTCCTCGACAAACCGGGGTGAGCCAGGTCGTAGAGCTTGCTGTTGTGGAACAGATTCTTGATGCAACCGTCGAAACCCTTTCCAACTGGCATGTGCTTCCACTTGTAGTGGGTCGGGTCGAATTGCTCGACATACAGGCCGCCGATTTGTAGCGGCGCGTTAACGTTTAGGTACTCGTTGAAAGGCGGTATCGTGCCTTGTGCCTGGCAGCTGGTGTCGTTGAATTCCGGCGGCGTGCCGTCCTCCGGTTCCGAGATGTCCGCGGACTTGCAGTAGTCGATTATCAGTTTCACAGTCTGCGAAGATAGAACAGTTGCTTTTAAGTACGCTTCCCCCTTTCGTTTCACGCGTTCTCTCGTTGAAATTCTCACCTCCGTGTTCCAGAAGATGTCGAGTCTGTGCCACTCGCCGTCGTCCAACGTTCGTTTCGGCTTTACCTTCAGCTCCAAGGTACCGGAACCGAAGTCTATCAGTAGTCGAGGTATCCCACGTTCCAGTTCGACGGATATAAAATCTGCAATTACAGAATAATTGTCACCGCGACAGTTCACCGGTCTTACTTACTATCGTGGAAAAATTTAAAAAGCCTCTCACCAGAAACCATAATTTCGTCAGGCTCCGGAGGAACAATAGGGCCGTTGTACAGCAGCGACCCGTCTGGCTTTTTAGTGATGAACTCGAAGCTCAGGTGGCTGTTGTCGCACATTTCCAGCGCTGGGTACCAAGCCCATCCATTTCCACGGAAGCTTCTCGCCGTTTGCTGACATCGCGGTCCGTTGTATCCGGCAGGACATTGACACCTACGAAATGAAAGAACGTCTTGTAGCGGTCACAGTATAATATATAATATACCAGTGTATACTCATAATATAATATAATATAATATAATATAATATAATATAATATAATATAATATAATATAATATAATATAATATAATATAATA